>NC_140294.1:5854975-6037475 GCF_964030765.1 Micromesistius poutassou
AGACTATAACTTACACAGAGACAGTGAGGCACCCCCCCATACCCTAAACCCAGGGAGGAGGTCCTCCTGGGGGTGAAGGAGGTCCTGAAGGTGTGGATGTGTGTCAGTGTGTCTGAGGACCCTCCTCCACCTGGGGACACTCTGTAGAAGGACAGAGTGCCAGCAGGCCGGTCCAGATACACTCCTACTCTGGTAGAGCCAGCGGGGGAGAGGGATTTCTGTCTGTCTATCGTTGTACCAGGCAGAGTAACGACCATCATGACAAACAAGACTCCAGGACTCGTTCTTCCCTCCAAGCAGGCTGTCACCACCCCGTCCTCTCCTTGTGATTCCTCTGTATGTCACTGCTATACCAACACTTCCTTTCCTCTCTACCTCCCAGTAACAGCGGCCAGTCAGAGCCTCTCTACACAACACCTGGGGCCGGGAGTCAAATCTCTCTGGGTGATCCGGATACGACTGGTCCTCTCTGACCAGCGTCACCTTTCTGTTTTCCTCAGACAGAGAGAGTTCTCTGTTGGCTGTGTTTGGGTCCAGTGTGAGTTCACAGGCATCTGACGGAGAACAAGACATGATGAGCTACTGAACCCTTCTGCATCTTCATCATCATCATCACTAGTACTGCTGGCAGCATTGACATCTTAGATATGCTAGGATGCTAAATCCGAGGACGCTCAGGCACACACACACACACACACACACACACACACACACACACACACACACACACACACACACACACACACACACACACACACACACACACACACACACACACACACACACACACACACACACACACACACACACACACACCGCTGATTCATGCTTTATCCTCTTCAACACTTCATCCACTTAAGCCATCATAACTTGGTCAAAATTCAACCGTTTACCATCATTCAAACTATTAAACAAATCTACACATTAGTATCTTCAATAATATTTAATCAGTCCGGACTTCCAAGTACTGACTTCCGAGGACGCGAGTACGCACCTACAATTGGAACAGCAGCGGTCTCGATGACGTCATCACCTCAGCTCTGTTAACTGCTTTACGGCCTCATGTAGGCATATACTACTGAACAATTTAAACTAATGATATAAAACTAAACCCCAGCCTCTTTCATTTTAAAATAGTATGTCAATATTTTGAATGAATATAAATGAAAAGATATGCTTATCGTGTGTATAAGCTATTCACACAACTTTTTATATGTAGGGTACAGATGCGCGTGCCTAACTGGCTATGTAGTTGGAGAGTAGACTATTGATATAATAATAATAACGAATGAGCGAGAAATGACACAGATTAGAATACACACACACACACACACAATCAGCGACTTATACAACATAAACAAATTATAATAAACAAAACCCCAGCCTCTTTCATTTTAAAATAGTATGTCAATATTTTGAATGAATAGGCCTACATTTTTGTTATATATGTCAAATGTTCCTATATATAGCCTATTATTATAGCTTACATACTAATATTTTAAAACATGGGAATGCAAAATGCATCCTGGGATATTTAACGGTCCAAGTCCACACAAGTCACCTCCGATGCGTCCTCGGTGGAACGGCCAGTTTAAGAACGCATGGAGAACACACACGGGTTTTACGACTGTACTTGACTTGATGCGTACTTGGAATAGGAACAGTACTTGGGCTACGACTGATGACGTTTCACGAGAACGCAAGTACACAAGTACAGACGAGAACGCAAATTCAGAAACGGCCTCTCTCTCTCCCTCATGGACTACAACAATGACTCTCAATCAAGCCACTCCTTCCCATTACAGTTACATTTCCAAACCCCACCTCTCTGGCCGAGGGGGAGGCTTTGGCGTTCTTCATAAACAATCCCTGTCCATCACTGAACTGAACCTCAACCTCCCATCTATCGCATCCTTTGAACACCTTGCCTTCTCCCTCCCCAACTCTGTCACCACTGTTCTAATCTACCGTCCTCTGAAGCCACGCCCATCTTTCCTCTCTGAACTGTCTGAACTCCTCACCATTGCGTCCTCTCTCTCTTCCCGCCTCCTACTTACCAGTGACTTCAACATCCACACGGACAAGCCGACCGCCCCACTGACATCTGACTTCCTCTCCCTTCTCGACTGTTTCCACCTCACCCAACACATTGACTTCCCCACCCATACCAAAGGCCATATCCTCCACATAGTCTGCTCCGCCTCCCTACCCGTATCTAACCCCCATCCTCTCCCCTTCCCACTCTCTGATCATCTCGGCATCCTCTTCTCCGCTCCTCTACCCTCACCCCATAATCCCAAAAAGCGCTCCATTTCCTACCGCAACATCAAATCAGTCAACCCACTCTCACCCTCCCAGCTCATGTCCTCTGCCTTCCCCCCTGACTCTGCCCCCTCTTCCCCTGACGACTATGCCATCATTCTCAACTCCATCGTTTCTGACTCCCTTGACTCCCTTTCCCCCTGGAAGACTTCCTCTGTCTCATTCACTAACTCCGCCCCCTGGTACACCCCGGAACTCCGCACCATGAAACAGACTGGCCGCCAACTCGAGCGATTATGCAAGCGAACCCGCCTCACCGTTCACGCCGAAGCCTACAAACATCACATCTCCTCCTACCGTGACGCTCTCCATGCTGCTAAATCCGCCCACTTCTCCACCCTCATCAACAGCACCAACCGGAACCCCCGCATCCTGTTCTCCACCGTCAACAAACTGCTCCAGCCGCCGGACATTAATCCACCCTCCTCACCTGACCTCTGTAACTCTTTCCTCCTCGCCTTTAACCATAAAATCTCCCAAATCAACAGCTCCCTGACTGCCGCTGTTAGTAACACCTCCACCCCCACCATTCCTATCCCCCCCCCCTCCCTGACCACCCACCCTTCCCTTCTTTCACTGCCTTCTCCCCTGTTGACTCCTCCCACATTTTGGACATCATCACTGCGTCCAAGACAACCACCTGCTCTCTCGACCCCTTCCCAATGAATCTAACCAAGGCTTGCCTCCCTATCCTCATCCCCCACCTCACCACCCTCTTCAATCAGTCCCTATCTCTTGGTCATGTTCCCTCTGTCTACAAACTTGCCTCCATCACCCCCATCCTCAAAAAGCCCACCCTTGATCCAGCCAACCTTTCCAACTACCGCCCCATCTCCAACCTGCTGTTCCTCTCCAAAACTCTGGAACGCATTGTCGCCGCCCAACTCCACACCCACCTCCAGTCAAACAACCTCTATGAACCCCTCCAGTCAAACAACCTCTATGAACCCCTCCAGTCAAACAACCTCTATGAACCCCTCCAGTCAAACAACCTCTATGAACCCCTCCAGTCTGGCTTCCGCCCGCTTCACAGCACCGAAACTGCCCTTGTCAAAGTAATCAATGATCTCCTCACCTCTGCAGACTGCGGTGCCCTCAACATCCTGCTTTTCCTAGACCTCAGCGCAGCCTTTGATACTGTACACCATTCCATCCTCCTCAAAAGGCTGCGCCAACAGGGTGTTGAGGGCACCGCACTCGACTGGCTCACCTCCTACCTCACCGACAGGCAACAGTTCGTCTCCCTCTCTGGCCACACATCCACCCTCTCTCCTGTCATGCAGGGGGTCCCTCAGGGCTCAGTCCTCGGCCCCCTTCTTTTCATCTGCTACCTCTTCCCCCTTGGTCACATCATCCGCAAACTCAATCTCGACTTCCACTGTTACGCAGATGACACTCACATCTACATCAGTACCAAAACCACCCAAAACCCTCCCCTCACCCACATCGAAACCTGCATCTCTACAATAAAAACATGGCTGACCCATAACTTTCTCAAACTTAACAGCGACAAAACAGAGCTCCTTCTCATAGGCACCAAATCCACTCTCAATAAAACTGGACCCATCTCACTCACCATCGACGCCTCGACCATCACTCCCTCCCCCCTGGCACGCAATCTTGGTGTTATCCTGGACCCCACCCTCTCCTTCGATCCCCATGTCAGCTCCATTGTCAAGACCTCCTACTTTCACCTCCGCCGCATCGCCTAAATCAGACACTGCCTCTCCCCCCCTGCTGCTGAATCCCTTATCCACGCCTTCATCTCCTCCCGTCTTGACTACTGCAACTCCCTCCTCACTGGCATTACCTCTCATTCCCTCCATAGACTCCAAATGGTCCGAAACTCTGCTGCTCGCCTCCTCTCCACACCTCACACTCTCCACTGGCTCCCCATCAAACAACGTATCAGTTTCAAAATACTCCTGCTGACTTTCAAAGCTCTCCACCACCTGGCCCCGCCCTACCTGTCTGACCTCCTCATTCCGCATCACTCCTCCCGAGCCCTCCGATCCTCCTCCACTCTCACTCTAACCGTACCACCCTCCAAACTGAAAACATTCAGTGACAGAGCCTTCTCCAGGGCAGCCCCCCCGACTATGGAACTCTCTTCCCCAACCTGTCCGCGACTCTCCCTCACTTCCCACATTCAAATCCACTCTAAAAACCTCTCTCTTTTCCCAAGCCTACGACCTCCCCTACCCTTGACCACCTTCATCCCTGCCCCTGCCCTTGTCCCCCTGACTGTCATCACCCTTTTCGTGTTTTTTATGTCTTCCAAAATGTAAGCTTCTTTGGGTCACTGAAAAGCGCTATATAAATTTCATGAATTATTATTATTATTAACAGTAGAACACGTATAGTTAAAAGCCTTAACAGCCACGTTGGTGGATAGCAGCATAGGCTCTGTTTGATTGAATAAGGGTTGCATTTCTTGCCTACTACCTCCCACCGATCCACTGCCTCTCTGTCCTCTCCCTACCCTTCAATCACGTAATGATGATGATCTGACAAGCACGCACATCGTAAAAATAAACAAAATGATGAATCAAACTAAACAAACACTTACACTTCTTTAAATCTGGTTCCAGGTCAGGCAGCTTCTTCATCTCCATGTTCAGTGTCTCCTCCAGCTGATCCAGGGCTCTCCTCAAGGTCCCAACGTATGACGAAGGACGGACCTCCACCGTCGTCCAGTCCCTGGTGGGTGGAGGATCCTTCAGGGATCTGAAGGTCTGGAGGAGGTGGAGGTGGTCTTCAGTGTGTGAGAGCTGCTTCACCTCTGATCTTCTATTGGTCAGATCTTCTATCTCCTGCTCCAGCTCTTTGATGAGGCCTTCAGCTTCGGTCTCTGTGGATTTCAGTTTCTCTTTAACCGTTTGGTTGTGATCATCCTGGCACTTTTCAACAGAGCGCTTCAGAGCAGTGAAGACCTGCACACCATCGGCTATCTCTTTGTCTGCGTCTGCTTTGCTACGTCCCACTGTGTCTCTGATGTCCTTAATCTTTCGTTGTCTCTCCTGGATCATCTGCTGAACTTCAGCCTCTATCTTCCCCAGCTGGGCCGTCTTCACTTCATATTCCTCCTTTAGAGGTACAACAGGATGGGACTTGTGGTCCGTCACTGTGCACAACACACACACAAACACCTGTTCAGTCTGGCAGAAGAGCTCCAGGAGTCGGTCGTGTTTCTTACACACCCTGTCCTCCAGACGGTCCATAGGCTCGACCAGCTGATGTCTCTTCAGGCCTGTGACTCTCTGATGTGGCTCCAGGTGGGTTTGGCAGTAAGAGGTAAAACACATTAGGCAGGACTTCACGGCCTTCAGCTGGGTCCCAGTACAGACGTCACAGGGAACTTCTGCTGGTTCAACACAAGGCTGCTCTTTGACTGGTGCAGACCTTCTAAACTGATCAACTATCCCTGATAAGAGGGTATTAACCCGTAGATCAGGTCTTGTGTGGAACAGCTCGTTGCAAACAGGACATTTGTATTGGACTTGGTCATCCCAGAACGTTGTAATACAGGTTCTGCAGAAGTTGTGTCCACATGGTGTGGAGACTGGGCTGTTGAACACATCCAGACAGATGGAACAGGAGAAGTCCTCTTCAGACCAGGAAGTAGCAGAGGCCATTCCTAGAAAACATGGCCATTCATAGAAAACAACATAACAATAGTAAAATAACAGTTTGAACTCGTTCAAATGCAAGTGCTTTATACGTTATATATTTTGTTGTTTCAAGCAGAAATCTTCATCCAATAGGAGGTACAACATGAAGTTCTGCAGACAGGACAACTTCACTGAGGATGAGGGGTCAATATTTTGGACTCACCTTACAATGTTTGTCTGATTATTTAGTTTAATTTAAATTAAAGGAATTATACATTCTCAAAGTACATTTATATCAATTATTGTCTAAAATATGGGATAAGTATGTGTCCAAAAACAACGTTTGCATAGGGTGAGAAGTCTCAGACTTCTGCCCAGTTGAAACAGCCGAGTGTCACAACGCTACACTTTCACTTTTAACATGGAAGCACTTTTTCTGTCCCTGAAAACTATCTAGAGGTTCAAATACAACGTATCCAAATGACACAAAACCACAACATTGGAAGTTATTCAAATAGTCATGACGTCCGTAATCGATTAATTGCAGATTTGATCTAATAAGCATATTTCACTGACTGAAGTGATCTACTGCTTTCATAAGTATTGCAAAATGAAAGTCATAGACACCCTCAATTTTGAAAAAGTGAGAAAGTCTGAAAAGCATTTTTTTAACAAATACAAAAAAGTAGTCCCTCCTGGCTGCCAAAGTGTACGGCGGTTGCTATGCAACACACTGTAGCGTCCTTCAGAGAGAAGGCTAGAGACGGTAGCTTGGTTCGCCGGCAATTTAGCCTACTATCGAGTTCACTCACCGTGTGCCTATTGCTTTACAACATTTCCACCCTCTCCATCAATCAACATATTTTTAGGCTTCAGTGAACTATGCTATTGCTTTTATATATAAATAAACAACAGTTCAAGTTAGGCGCGGAGTGATACTGAACTCTGTAAACTGAACGGTATACACGCAATATAGAACAGTTGGGAACCAATCAGAGTGCTTGATTTAAGCTTTAAAAGTTTTATAAATTCTCACAGAACTAATGCTGTCAATTGTACAGGGAACCCTCTAACCTAGGGATGTAACGGTATGAAAATTTTACCTCACGGTTATTGTGACCAAAATTATCCCGGTTTTCGCAGTATTTTTAAAAGTGTGTTCAATATGTTCAGAAAGCACTGATAGGCCTACGGAAGCTGAAATAGTTAAAAAAGTGTTTATTATATTTATTTATATATTATATTATCAAAAGTGCAACTTTTAACATCAAAGGAACAAGGGTTCAGCGTGTAAACAGCTTATTTATCAGGAACATTTACAGTAGTGCAGGTTTAATCCAAACATTCAAGACATAAAGAACAATATGTGAACAATTACTCGCTCTCCGTCTCCCGCCGACACTTCCTCCGCAGATCGCCGTGACAGCGACCTCCTCCTCTCCCCCGCCTTCCCCCGCTCAGCGCCCGGCTACAACCCATAGCGGGAGTTGTTTTGTACTTTGACTCTTGTGTATAAATACTACTACGACGACGGCGACTACTACTACTTAAGACAGAGGGATCTGAGATCTGGTTAATTTCCCCGCACATCAGGCTTGAGGGAAGCCCAGGCTGATCGTCCGCTGAACTCCTAACGGAGTTAGTAACTGAATTACTCTATAATAAAAGTAACTAGTTACCAGGGAAAGTAATTATTTGCGTTACTGTAAAAAAAAAAAAAAAGTAGCTTTGTAGATGCATGTGTCGTTGTGGGATGCTTCATTAAATTAGAGTTGCTTACAACGGATGTCGACAAAGTCTTTGCTCCTGGACATAACGTTCACTTTACATGCACGTTCTTGCCTTTGACCTCAATGAATTTGAAGTAGTGCTTATATCTCCACCTTGAAAATGCCAACTTTTCATCGGATTGCTCCGGACTCGCCATTTCTACTGCTTCGTCGAATCTGTTTGGTGTTTGTGTGTGCGTGTGGCACGCGTATCCTGGCTTGTGTGTAAAAACACTGGCTCCGATTGGCTACCATGAAACACGACTCTGCCTTAGCCAATCATAATCGCTTATCTCGTCGTTAACCCCACCCGGTCTCTGTCCTCACTAGCAGTTTGTGTGTGCAGCCAGGGGTGCGTTCGGATTACGCAGTTTATTCAATCAATTCATAGTAACGCACCGCATTTAACTGTCAGTAACGGTAACAGCGTTGTACCCGTTACTGAAAAAATAACGGCGTTACCTAATGGCGTTATTCCAAACACTGCTCAGATGAAGCGCTGGGAAGGATTTAAGCACACGGTTTCCACACCGCGGGCGCGGTTATCCACCGAGATAATAATTTTATTTGAAATGAAAACGGTAATTGTTATTGACAACATTTTTATCGCGGTTTACCATTACACCGGTAACCGTTACATCCCTACTCTAGTCTACCTGAATGGACTTTGAAGGGTTTGAGACCAGAGTTCTGTCAGGGTTAGAGTCCTAGAATCCGGGTTGGAGTCCCAGAGAAAGTGGGTATACCACGTGGGTATACCAGAGAGACTGTTGATCTGATCTGAAATACATTGCACTTTCTAAAATGCTTTTTTAACTTTAGCCTTTATTTCTATTTATTTTACTCTTTTTTTTTTATTTTACTATCTATTATTTTCTTTTTATTGTATGACAATGTTAATATGTGAAGCACTTTGAGTCTGCCTTGTGTATGAAAAGTGCTATATAAATAAAGTTGCCTTGCCTAACCTGGTGCATCATTAAAAATATTAATGTTTAAATTAAGAATTGACCCCAAAGCACTTCATGTACTTTTTTTATCAAACATGACCAACAGCCTGTCAGCCTGTTGGTCATGTAAGTACCAATGCAGTATCAATGCATAGAACAACACTGCCACCTACTGGTTGAGGAGGGCGGGCCATTTGTGAATCACGAGCTATTTGCTTGTGGATCTGTGCGGATCTTTGACAAGAATGTCTCAAAAATGCGTAAGTGAGGAAAGAGATGCGCGTGCGTGAGTAATGATCCACAAATGCTGAGTCATACTTCACGAGCAGAATTTTCAGTTTTGCAAATGGCTTTTTGTTTTTACAAATGGAAAATTGTGTATTTACAAAAACACAATATATTTACAAGTATGTAAAAACCAAAATACAAGTTACAAATTATAAATTTGTATTTGTGGATAGCAAAACACGTGTGCAAATCAAAAATATTTGTAGATCACCATCTGTGTGTTTACAGATATTAATGAGACAAATTTAAGCCCATACTATTCAGGATGGGACATTGCAGACATTCCAATGTCATGCCTGTTAAATGTGTGATTAATGTGCGGCTATCGGCTTTAGAAACTGGATAGATTACCATATCTACATCATCCTCTGGCCAAATCATTTTTAGGGTAATTTGAAGGGATTGTAACCTTTTCATCAAAGACCCGCCTCTCTCCTCCTCATTAGCCTTTAAAGCTACAGGAACGTTTGTGGAGCTCATTGTGGGACTGGCCCGTAGTGGCTGTAACTCTGCACCAAGGATGAATTTCGGGAATGAGTCTTCAAATACTGTATTAGGGGCCACTAACACCGATATAAAGGCATCCGTAAAGTAGCATGGGACCTTTAGTGCCCCACTTCACTCAAAAAGAATAGAACAGTGGAATATGACTGCATGATTAATATGACTACATGATTAATATGGCTGCATGATTAATATGGCTGCATGATTAATATGACTACATGATTAATATGACTACATGTCTAATATGACTACATGATTAATATGACTGCATGATTAATATGACTACATGTCTAATATGACTACATGATTACTATGACCACATGATTAATATGGCCACATGTCTAATATGACCACATGATTAATATGACTACATGATTAATATGACCGTGTGATGTCTAGAGAAAGCGCATTCTGGTTACAAAAAGGTTACAGAAAGCTTAGCTGAAAGAAGACAGTGCACTTGCGTATATTTGCATAACGCGATCTGATTGGGTGACGGATCCGTCGCTGCCTGAAAAGTTAAACTTGACTGACGGACCTACAATGCACTTCGGGAGCGTCCCACGCAAGGCCAACGCCTTTCATACCCGCTGCGCGTCCGTCGACGGGCTGCAGCTGCGGGCGAGAGGGTCCGCGATCTGCCTCCGTAGCGGCTCCAACGCGGCGTGCAGGTGGACCCCGACACGGGTCCGTTTCGCGGATAGGGTTACGGTTATGGTTAGGTCAGGGTTAGGTTAGGTTTAGGGTTATGGTGAGGGTTACAGTGAGGGTTAGGTTTAGGGTGAGGAGTCAGCGTGTGAGTTTGCCTGACAGGCTGCCTGTCCAATCCTAGCGCTTCAGGTGGAACTTTTTCCGGATTCCGCCTACGAAAAGCACAGTCGCGACGGGGGAACAGAGGTACGATCCCCTAGTTCACATCATAACCCGCTGTAGGGCCGGTCCGTACGGGGTCACACCGCGGGGAGAGAGGCGCGGAGGTCGTGTTGTTTTACTCACCTCGTTGCGGTTGCTGTCGGTCAGACTGTGTGTGTCCCAAAACGTGTTGTGTTGTTCTCCTGAGGGAGAGAACTGCTTCCTCCTCGTCGGGTTTCTGTCAACCTTAAGTTTCGATTCCCGAACATCACGTCCTCTCCTGGCCCCGCCCCCACGGACACACGCCCCGTGTGTGTGTGTGTGTGTGTGTGTGTGTGTGTGTGTGTGTGTGTGTGTGTGTGTGTGTGTGTGTGTGTGTGTGTGTGTGTGTGTGTGTGTGTGTGTGTGTGTGTGTGTGTGTGTGTGTGTGTGTGTGTGTGTTCTTTAAGATTCTCCCCACCGAACGGGGCGCCAGAAGGAGACACGTTGTTTTAACTCTTTGTGGTTTTTTATTTGCTTTGTTTGATTTTCCTTATGCAGTTGTTTTAGTCCACAAATAACAGGTTATAAACCTGTAGAATAGAAAGGCTACGGTGTAAACAACAATATTGATAGCCACATACATAATATACTATCAATTCTGAATAATAAACAAATATAAATTACAATAGTCAGTATTTAGTGTTATAATAATAGTATAATATATAATATAGTATAAAATAATTAGTGTTTAAACTGAATATGCAACAATTCCCCGCACAAGCAACATTGCACATTAAACACTAAATATACATTAAACATTGCACTGCCACACACAAGCCACATTGCACATTAAACATTAATTAGTGTTAATTAAAGTGCGATGAACTACATTACCCAGCCTGCACCGCAAACAGGACGTATTCTCGTGTGACAGCGAAGACGCCCCAACTCCAAACATTTCCAGGGATACAGAGCGTGACCAGACAGACCAACTTAAACCGCGGCTCAATGGACACAAACAGCAGCTTACCGGTGGCGCGTCTCTCCTGACGAGACAACGCGCTGAGACCAGCTCTAGCTCCCGTTTATAGCGCGTGCCCGTAGTCAACGTGCCCGTGCACGAGATTCAAACACGCCCCTTTGGGATTTTACTGGTTAGACTCTCGACGGGCCCGCGCTTCAATCAGGTGAGTGGACCTCCCACTTTCACCTCACCTGCTTTATGTTGCTGTTGGACACCCGTGACGTAGTGAACGTAACAGTGTGTGTGTGTGTGTGTGTGTGTGTGTGTGTGTGTGTGTGTGTGTGTGTGTGTGTGTGTGTGTGTGTGTGTGTGTGTGTGTGTGTGTGTGTGTGTGTGTGTGTGTGGAAACCTTCGCTGAGGTATTCGAGGCTGTGATTGGCTGTCACAGAGAGGAGGCGGTTCCTGTGAGGTAGCCGAGGCTGTGATTGGCTGTCTGGACTTCCAAGCACTTCCCAGAACTTCATTCTTCTGCGCTGAGGATCCCTGAATCTTTCTCTAAACCCACTCTATCTTTAGGTTATTGGTTTATTATAATGATGTGATATTGTGAAGTGTGTCTGTGTAACGCTTATCAATCTTACTATAGAGAAAACAACGTTAGGTAATGTTGCAATAGATACCTACCTAGAAACCTAATGTGTTAAATGAGTCACTTCTCTTCAACCAGTAGAAACAGAGCGTGAAGCGTGTGTTTGTGTGTGTGTGTGTGTGTGTGTGTGTGTGTGTGTGTGTGTGTGTGTGAGAGAGAGAGTGAGAGACACACACAGACAAAGATAGAGAGAGACAACAAGACACCGACAGACAGACAGACAGACAGACAGACAGACAGACAGAGACAGACAGATGAACAGACAGAGAGGGAGAGAGAGAGAGACAGAAGCTGCTTTCACACATGTCCTCCGTCTTTTCTCTGCATTTGTGGATCAGGAGGTTTGACCGTGAGGGTCATTCACACTGACTCACACTTGACTTTGAATCGAGGATATTGTCTCGGCTGTTCTTTATTTTGGGCCGTGGGTACAGCAGGCAAGGTCAGCTCGACTCCACGCTTTCAATCATTTAAAAAACCTGCAAATTCAAACAATTATTTAATTTATTTTACAATTCAAAAATGAACAAAACTCTGTCTTCTAAATTAAGGAAATGATACTGGGAAACAAATAAACCATTACAAGCAACGAGTGAACTTAATAAGCGATCAAAATACTCTTTTCAACCACCGCCTCTTTCCCTTGACATTTAGTTTTCACCTGACATATGCGACAGATGTTTAAGGCAACCTGGTCGTACAGGAATCCGTGAAATGAGTCGGTGTACGTCCCGTATAGTAGCCTATATTTTAATAGAACATCTTTATTGGTAAGAGACCGCACAGGGATGGACAATGGATAATGAGCGTTGTTTAATTAAATCACAACGCCACATGTGGCAGACACCTTCAGATATGAGAGACCCCCTCAGATGTTTGACTTTGTTGCCTTTATGGGAGCCAGTCCTCACTTTATGGGAGCTTGGCTCCCTCTGGCTCCCACCTAATTCAAACACAGGTTGTAGGCTACTTGTTCGTGTCCAAAAGGACACAAATGACTCTGAAAAGCAGTGCTAGCATGCAAATATTTTTAAACCAACAGCTAACTACAACCATTTGCTTACCATTGAGTGGCACCCTAAATGACAATCAGCTGGTGCCCTCTTGCATGCTCCTCCAAAGTAGTCAATTATGAATGTGGATGTTGCGTTAAAGGGGCCTAATTGAGGCAAAGGCCAGACGGCCTGGGCGATAACCCGAACATTTTTTTGGTTTACGTTACGTTTTTAAATTTAACCGTGCCTTATTCTCTATCAACCTGACCTCCTATGACAAACATTGACAACTAATATTTGTTTGTTTTATTTGACGAGGCCATATTCATTTTCGACCCCCTGTGACCTCATTTTCGACGCCCTGTGATAAAACCTAATTTCAACAAATATAATTTTGACAAAGTGGCAAGGACTATTCCCGTAGTTTCATTTGGCTAGGCCTTATTCTCAACCTGACGTCCTGTTTTATAGGCAAGGCCTTATTTGAACTCAACGAATAGTCTGTTCTCAGAAGTGCGCTCATGAAGAATAGGATGTGGAATGCAGAAAAGCAACAGCGTATAAAGATATGAAATAATTTAATTACACGCTTAATACCACAAAAAAATCACACCTTTTTAACAAATGAAAGTGCATATGAATAAACAAAGTGTCAAGTTGGAATAAATCACACGTGAAAATCACACCAAATAATAATAACAAGGAACACAAACAGTCAACAGATGAAGCAGTGAAAGTGTAAAGTGTGCTCAAGCGTCTGTTCTGGGGCACAGGCCCTGAACCGCGGAGGCTCCGAGGTCCACGTAGGACCATCCCCATCCCGTCCGTCTTGGTGTTGATGGGGCTCGGGCCCCCCCGGTGCGTGGGCAGTGTACCGGGCCGGGGGGGGGGGGGGGGGGGGGGATGCTATCTGGGGCTCTGGCCTCCACGCTGCAGTCGGGGGGGGCTCTGTGCACCATGGGGCTGCGGGGCTGACAGCCTGTGCAGCGCTCGCTCCGGCACGGAGTCGAGGTCCGAGAGCCGTCGGTCCGGTCGGGCCGCCTGTCTCTCCCGGTCCTCCCGCGTCTCTTGCCGTGTGTGGTCATCCCGCTCCCGGTTCTCTAGGCCCCTCAGACGTTCCCTGTCCTCCGTCCTGCGGTCCAGTTCTGCCAACTGCTGGGTTTTCTTCAGCCGCTGACCCAGCGCCTCTTTGTCCTTTTACTCAAGGGCGGCGACAGCAGCTGCCTCTGGACTGAACCGTTCCTCAGCCGTGTTTCTTATCACCGGGTTCGGCGTGAGAGTGTCCGGGACAGAAGACGTCTCTGAGCTGGACGGTGACGGCATGACGGTCTCCATGCTCTCCGACGGGGAATCTGAGAGGGCTGCCACTTGCATGCTGCCAGTGGCTCGTAGCGGCCTTGTGGAGTGCCAGCCCCCCCCAGATCGTCTCACACAAGTCCTGCTACTGGCAGGTTTTACGGTCGTTCCCACTTTTTTTGTTGTGGTCTACCACGGTGGTGAACTGCTTTTTGAGGGATTTTAATTTCGTGATGAGTTGTGTCCTTCCCTTCACAACTCCCATTTCAGCAAAAGCTTCTTCACCACACGGTCGTACATGACTGCGTCTTTCGCAGTGCCCTTCATGTGTGCGATCACCGCACTGTCGGCCCTCAAAGTAAGCAGCTGAAAAACCTCTTGGTCTTTCCAGGCCGTTCTCGTTTTGAGTCGTATGTCTCCTTGCCTCTCCTACATATGCAGCCTGCTTCTGGTGTGTTTTTTGTTCCCGCCATAGGGCGTGTTCCCGCTGTAGTGACGCTTGAAAGCGTCATCAACACGCCCACTAACGTGAAGTGAGAAATGCCGACATTCTACTGCTCATTCACATGTAAGGTAATTAGCATTTCCTCCGGAGAAAATACTACCTCAGGGGTAGTATTTTTTCAGGAGGTCCAACGTCAGGATATGTCATTCACATATACGGCACGTCCGTAGAATAGACGGAGAACAGACGGATGCACGTCCATATGTGACAGCTGGAAGTCAATTCATACAATTTTCGTCGTTTCTGAAGATAAACTAATCTGCAAGCATAATATACTTCAGAGCAGCCAATAGTAACCGTCTGGTAAGGATAAATATCAAAATAATGTCATCGGAAACTGTGCAGTTCTTACCTCCCATTCACACGTAGATAAGGGTCCGCATTTCACATTTGGTTCAGCCACTTCAGTAGCAGGCGTGAGTGAGTGAGTGTGTGTGTGTGTGTCTACATGTGTGTGTGTGTGTCTACATGTGTGTGTGAGCCATCTGGTGGAGGAACCAGTCCTTATAAGGACCTGTCTGTCTCTCCTGTGTCTCTCTGTGTTTACGCCTGACGCCGGGTCGCTAGGCTACGCTAGGCTATGCTACGCTATGCTATGCTATGCTTGGCTACACTAGGCTAGGCTATGTTAGGATATGCTATGCTAGTCTATGCTTGGCTACGCCAAGTTAGGCTATGCTATGCTAGGCTACGCTAGGCTACGCTAGGCTAGCTCTAGCTCGTCCCGCCCTGGCCGTCTCCCCGCCAGGAGTCAGACTGAGCTCTACCTGTCTGTCTGTCTGGTCTGTCTGTCTGTCTACCTGTCTGTCTGTTTGTCCATCCCTCGTCCCTAGTGGTGGGTGAGACAGGTGTGTGTGTGTAGGGGTGGGGGTGGGTGTTACCGTGGTGAGGTGGGGGGGAGTGTTACCGTGGTGAGGGGGGGGGGATGTTACCGTGGTGGAGGGGGGAGGGGTGTTACCGTTGTCAGGTGGGGGGGGTGGGGTGTTACTGTGGTGAGGTGGGGGGGGGGTGTTACCATGGTGGGGGGGGGGGGGTGTTACCGTGGGGGGGGGGGGGGGTGTTACCGTGGTGAGTGTGGCGGGGGGCAGAGGGAGAAGGTGGGGAGGGGGAGAGGGAGAGAGAGAGAGAGACTAAAACATTTGTTGTTTTATTTATAATTTCTGATTAATATATTATTATTCTTAAGGCTTTTATGTAACATTATTTAGTAATAAAAGGAGAATGATGATGGGCTGAACACACGAGAACATTCAGTTGATCCACTGAGTTGTTTATTATCATTATGCTTCATGAACAAATACAACAGAAAAATGGTCCCTTACATGTACACAATAAACATAAGGACTGAAACAATAGAAGCTGCAGACATTACTAATCATAAACAGGTATGCAAGTATCTTTAATAACTGAACATGTTCTGCGGCTGTTTGGTTCCCAACAGAACAAAAGGAATCAAGATTCAGTTTAAAGTCATTTACAACATGCAACATTATCCCATAGACCTCTTGGTTATTATGAATGAAATATAAAATCTGATTATGACAAAAATGATGATATCATAGTCCATAGAACAAACATGTTTATGTCTGAAAATTACAAATATATAGTTGCATAAAAAAAATGTGATTTACCATCAATAGGTATTTAATATACATTTCAAAGGGAGAGGAGGAGGAGGGGGAGAGAGAGACGGGGGGGGGAGGAGGAGAGGGAGATGGGGGGGAGGGGGAGAGGGAGACGAGGGGAGGAGGGGGAGAGGGAGACGGGGGGAGAGGGAGAGGGAGACGGGGGGGAGGAGGAGACAGGGGGGAGGAGGGGGGGGGAGACGGGGGGGAGAGAAAGATGAGAGAGAAAGAGAGCGAGAGGGAGAAAAAAAGAGAGAGTAAAAGAGAGAGAGCAAGAGACTATAACTGCCCTAGAGACACTGACGCAAAAGCAGTGTGTGTGTGTGTGTGTGTGTGTGTGTGCGTTTCTGTGAACAGAAACAGTGTGTTTCTGTGAAGAGAGAGAGACTATAACTTACACAGAGACAGTGAGGCCCCGGGCCCGCCCCAAACCCCCCAGAACCCAAACCCAGGGAGGAGGTCCTCCTGGGTGAAGGAGGTCCTGAAGGTGTGGATGTGTGTCAGTGTGTCTGAGGACCCTCCTCCACCTGGGGACACTCTGTAGAAGGACAGAGTGCCAGCAGGCCGGTCCAGATACACTCCTACTCTGGTAGAGCCAGCGGGGCGGAGACGTATGACTGTCTCTCTATCGTTGTACCGGGCAGAGTAATGATCATCATAACAATCAAGACACCAGGACTTGTTCTTCCCTCCAAGCCAGCTGTCATCACCCTGTCCTATCCTTGTGATTTCTCTGTATGTCACTGCTATACCAACACTTCCTTTCCTCTCTACCTCCCAGTAACAGCGGCCAGTCAGAGCCTCTCTACACAACACCTGCTCCCAGTAGTCAAATCTCTCTGGGTGATCCGGATACGACTGGTCCTCTTTAACCCGCGTCACCTTTCTGTTGTCCTCAGACAGAGAGAGTCGTCTGTAGGCTGTGTTTGGGTCCAGTGTGAGTTCACAGGCATCTGACGGAGAACAAGACATGATGAGCTACTGAACCCGTCTGCATCATCATCATCATCATCATCCTCATCATCACTAGTACTGTTCTTCCTGTTTCACGTTCATCTTCTCTACAAAAATGAACATAGAAAGACTAAATCATATCAGATGATAGCTACTATAGTGGACTAGTGTGCTATAGCTTTAGAAATAGTAGTGCATATTGTTTATAAGATGTTTTAAGTTAAACGTAAATGTAAATCCCATGTGTGTGTGAATGGTTGTCCCAGTCAAAACAATGAAAAATGTATACACTGAATCTACTCCTGCAATATTTACACGACATACACATATTATACATCAAAACGTTCATCATGATGAACTGATTAATCCTCTGTAATATCTAATCTATAGTCATGTAGACTATAGATTAGATATTACAGAGGATTAATTCACTTTTCAAGATATTAGACTTTGAATGGTTCCAATACATATCCATTGTGATCCACCTGTGTAAACAACAGACAGAACCAGCTGAGCTCACATACAGGCTGGAAACTAACTGTTGGTACCATAGACCTGGTTCATACATACAGTACATAGACATGTACACATACGTACACACACCTACACAAACATACTAGACACACATCAACACAGGCAAACATAGCTACACATACGTATTCACAAGTCCACATGTGAATGAGCGGACGTCACCTCCTGCTGTGTGGATGGACTTTCCATCCCATTAGTGAGTGTGTGTTGTGATGAATCAAACAGACACTTACACTTATTTAGAGCTGGTTTCAGCCTCCACACTCCACCGTGCTCCACACTGGGGGGGAAACAAAGTGAGAGCAGCATGTTGAAACATTCACCTTCATCATCTGCTGTATCACGTTCTTCACAACATGAGTTACAGCTGCCTTTTCAAACCGCTTCATCTAGCAGCAGCTAGAATTTGTCCCTGAGTGGTGAGCTGTCCTCTCCATACCTGAGAGTGTCCAGTCTCCAGCGTGGATCCTCCAGTCCAGCAGAGAGCAGCGCAGCTCCAGAGTCTCCTGGGTGATTGTAGCTCAGGTCCAGCTCTCTCAGATGGGAGGGGTTGGAGCTCAGAGCTGAGGCCAGAGAAGCACAGCCTTCCTGTGTGACCAGGCAGCCAGACAAGCTGGACACACACACACACACACACACACACACACACACACACACACACACACACACACACACACACACACGTGAGAACTATTACTTTTCTGGAGGTAAATCTTTTCAACGTCCTCTGATGTGAAACTTAACCGTTGGATCATTAAAACTGTAAAGTTAGAGTAGAGTAAAAAAACAACTAAAGGGTAAAGGGGTGCACATTTTTTACCATCTTTCACTTCAAACCTAAAATGCAAACACTAGATTTTAGTGGAAATTTAACAGGGAATAAAGACTAACTAGACAGAAAACCACATTCAACACACAAACAGTAATTGTTTTTTTTCATTTAGGCGATTCATTTTTCAGTGACCCAGGAGGTGCTGGAACATGTTCCGGCGTGTTCCGGCTCAAATGAAGCACTGCGCCCTATGCATTCAAAACATTACCTTAAAACTTTTTTAAGTGAGGGAATCTGTTCACATGAATGGACACAGATGGATGGTAGGTGACCAAGGACATTTTCACGTCTAATAAAGGGGTGCACATTTGTTAGGGTGCTACCAAATTAAAAAGATAGTAGCCAGTAGAAAATGTGTCTTCAGCCCTGAGAGGACATATTCTACTTATTTATTTAGACCTGTTAACTTTCTGGAGGTGAATCTGTTTAATGTCCTCTGATGTGGAACTTGTGGTGTAAGTGTTTGACCATTGAGTAAAACTGACCTGAGAGTTTCCAGTGTACAGTGTGGACTCCCCAGTCCAGCAGAGAGCAGCTTCACTCCTGAATCCTGCAGATCATTGGTACTCAGGTCCAGCTCTCTCAGACTAGAGGAGTTGGAGCTGAGAACTAAGGCCAGAGCTTCACAGCATCTCTTTGACAGACGACAGCCATCCAGCCTTCACACACAATAAACACAACATGTTAGGAATTGTGAGTAAAGTCACTTACAACGTTTACTATTAACATAATGAAGGACATGTTGAAATCTTTAATTAGAGATGTTTTATTATTTTAACTAATATATACTAGTCAATACATTAGATCCTTATGTTTATTCAATATTGGCTGTAATATGTATAATATTATAGAGTTTTTTGTAGTGTTTGAGACTCGTTCTGTATATTAATTTCACTTTTTAATCACACATGTCCTCCGTCTTTTCTCCGCATTTGTGGATCAGGAGGTTTGACTGTGAGGGTCATTCACACTTATTCACACTTGATGCCCGATATGCGGATATCGGTGTCGCTCAGACATCAGTAGAATCTCCGGCTGGTTTAGGGGGGCGGGCTTGCAAGGGGCGGGATATGACGTAGGGTCTCGGTTTGTTTTGGTTTGACCGCTGACAGCACGGAGGCAGAACGGGCAGAACTCATCGCGATCATCTTAAATGTTGCTGCAGCGATGCATCATATATTCTGTTGCATCCACAACATCCGAAGCATCGATCGATGAAAGATTGGAGCATGAGTTAGAGACAAATAGAAGAAACAACGAAGAAAAAAGACTATGCGAACGATTGCATTACCGGAGGAAGAGAGCGTCTTTTTTGGCTTCATTTCACATCTAACAAACACTGGGACAAATGTAGTTGATCTCTGTGTTTAACTGAGAAAACAGGGAGTGGAAGGACCCTCTCTCCCCCCTCTGTCCCTCTCCTCCCTCCCCCCTCTGTCCCTCTCCCTCCCTCCCCCCTCCGTCCCTCTCCCTCCCTCCCCCCCTCTGTCCCTCCCCGCCTCTCCCCCCTCTGTCCCTCTCCCCCCTCTGTCTCTCCCCCCCTCTGTCACTCCCCCCCTCTCTCCCCTCTGTCCCTCCCCCCCTCTCTCCCCTCTGTCTTACCCTAAAATTTCATCTCAAAAATGAAATGCAAACACTAGATTTTAGTGGAACTTCAACGGGAATAAAGACTAACTAGACAGAAAACCACATTCAACACACAAACAGTAATTGTTTTTTTTTCATTTAGGCGATTCATTTTTCAGTGACCCAGGAGGTGCCGGAACATGTTCCGGTGTGTTCCAGCTCAAATGAAACACTGCCCCCTATGCATTCAAAACATTACCTTAAACCTTTTTAAAGTGAGTGAATCTGTTCACATGAATGGACACAGATGGATGGTAGGTGACCAAGGACATTTTCACGTCTAATTAAAGGGTGCACAATTTTTTAGGTTGCCACCAAATTAAAAAGATTGTAGCCAGTAGAAAATGTGTCTTCAGCCCTGAGAGGACATATTTTACTTATTTATTTAGACCTGTTAACTTTCTGGAGGTAAATATGTTCAATGTCCTCTGATGTGGAACTTGTGGTGTAAGTGTTTGACCATTGAGTAAAACTGACCTGAGAGTTTCCAGTGTACAGTGTGGACTCCCCAGTCCAGCAGAGAGCAGCTTCACTCCTGAATCCTGCAGATCATTGGTACTCAGGTCCAGCTCTCTCAGACTAGAGGAGTTGGAGCTGAGAACTGAGGCCAGAGCTTCACAGCATCTCTCTGACAGATGACAGCCATTCAGCCTTCATACACAACAAACACAACATGATAGGAACTGTGATTAAAATATCTTACATCTTTTACTGTTAACATAAAAGGATGTGTTGAAAACTTTAATTAGAGATGTTTTATTAATTGAACTACATTCAATCCATAAATGTTAGTTTAATAATCTGTGTAACTTTTACTTTTAACATAGTTAAGTTATTGTCTTCTTTTTTATTATAAAAGTGTTTTTAGTTGAACTAATGTTTAAAACATTGGATATTTAAATTTAGTATATGCTACACGTGAACCTCCTGAGCTGGAGCAATTTGATTGGTTCACTATCTCTGGATATTGGACAATATGCCGAGATTGAGATCTCAAACTCGGGATATTGGGGAGCGCGCATGACGGTTGTCTCGACACGCTAATAAAAACGAATAAACCGCTCATAAAAACAAATAAATCCAGGCAAAAAGTGTAATCTTGTTTATTTTTGGAGTGTTCACGTGTAGTTTATATAAAACAATGATTCACCTCAGGCTCTGTAAATAGTTCAAATGTATTAGCCCCTGCTATAAACAATCTAGCCCCCCGTAGCTCCCCAATCATAATTCTTTGGCACCGCTACTGGTTACAAATAATGAGTAAATGTTTAAATATAATTTAGCTGGGCGATCTCTACAGAGAATAAAGTCCTTTCCTCCTTTGTCTCCTCCCTCTCTCACTCGTGACCTCTTACCCTTCCCCCAGATGACCCTGAAGTCTCTGTATCAACGCATCCTATTGGTTAAACCCAAAGCGTCCATATAACCAAACTACTGAACAAGGTTAAACGTTTTAAAATAGTGGGTCACCTTTTATTAATAATGAACGTATATTTATGAATGTAACCTCATCAATAATTACTTATTTATACTTATAGCAACATATTTAAATACAGGTGTATTTAATTATTAATAAACAATTATTATTCATTCTTGGCTTTCCTCAATTATTATTTCATAATAAATAGAGCTTTTGAGTCTGACTTTTCATCCTGGTTACACAATATGACGTTGTGTATATTGAGATACATGTTATAAGTTAACCTCAAAAGATGTTTTCTATGTTATCATAACTTTTATATTCTACTATTATGTATGTTTTCGTTGTGTGTACTCCCTCCGTCCCTCCCTCTCCCCTCTTCCTCCCTCCACCCCTCTGTCCCTCCCCCACTGTGTCCCTCTCCCCCCCTCCCTCCGTCCATTCCTTCTGTCCCTCCCCCTCTCCCCCCCCCCCTTTGTCCCTCTCCCCCCCCTGTCCCTCCCCCCCTCTGTCCCTCTCCCCCCTCTGTCTTACCCTAAAAATTCACCTCAAAACTAAAATGCTAACACAAGATTTTAGTGGAACTTCAACGGGGAATAAAGACTAACTAGACAGAAAACCACATTCAACACACAAACAGTAATTGTTTTTTTTAATTTAGGAGATTCATTTTTGAGTGACACAGGTGCCGGAACATGTTCCGGCAACTCAATTTAACTTAAACCTTTTTAAAGTGAGTGAATCTGTTCACATGAATGGACACAGATGGATGGTAGGTGACCAAGGACATTTTCACGTCTAATAAAGGCGTGCACATTTTTTAGGTTGCCACCAAATTAAAAAGATTGTAGCCAGTAGAAAATGTGTCTTGAGCCCTGAGACGACATCATTTACTTATTTATTTAGACCAGTGAACTTTCTGGAGGTAAATCTGTTCAATGTCCTCTGATGTGGAACTTGTGGTGTAAGTGTTTGCCCATTGAGTAAAACTGACCTGAGAGTTTCCAGTGTACAGTGTGGACTCCCCAGTCCAGCAGAGAGCAGCTCCACTCCTGAATCCTGCAGATCATTGGTACTCAGGTCCAGCTCTCTCAGACTAGAGGAGTTGGAGCTGAGAACTGAGGCCAGAGCGTCACAGCATCTCTCTGACAGATGACAGCCATTCAGCCTTCACACACAATAAACACAACATGTTAGGAACTGTGATTAAAGTAACTTACGTATTTTACTGTTAACATGAAAGGATGTGTTGAAAACTTTAATTAGAGATGTTTTATTAATTGAACTACATTCAATCCATTAATGTTAATTTAATAATCTGTGTAACTTTTACTTTTAACATAGTTAAGTTATTTTCTTCATATTTATTAGAAAAGTGTTTTTAGTTGAACTAATGTTTAAAACATTGGATATTTAAATTTAGTATATGCTACACGTGAACCTCCTAAGCTGGAGCAATTTGATTGGTTCGCTATCTCTGGATATTGGACAATATCCCGAGATTGAGATCTCAAACTCGGGATATTGGGGAGCGTGCGTGACGGTCGTCTCGTCACGCTAATGAAAACTAATAAACCGCTCATAAAAACAAATAAATCCCGGCAAAAAGTGTAATCTTGTTTATTTTTGGAGTGTTCACGTGTAGTTGATATAAGACAATGATTCACCTCAGGCTCTGTGAGTAGTGGGGAATAGCCCCCGAGACCTTCGGCGAATAATTGTTAATTATTATCCTGTATCTTTTATGATTGTTATGATTGGGGTGTATGTTAAATAAGTAAATCGTTACTGCTTTTATATCGTAGTATTAATTATTTTGTGCGTAAAATTATACGTTATCACTGAACGTACAGAGATGTTTTCTATGTTATTATAACTTTTATTTTCTAGTTTTATGTATATTATCTTGTGTGTATTGTTATACATGTTATTAGTGAACGTACAGATACAACGTATTTTATTATACCTTATATATTCTAGTATATATTATTATATATATATATTATATTATATTTATGTATATAGTGTGTATTGTTATACATGTTATTAGTGAACATACAGATACGATTTGTATTTTATCATACCTTTTATACTCTAGTATATATTATCATATATATATTATATTATATTTTATGCATATAGTGTTGTGTGTATTGTAATACATGTTATTAGTGAATTTACAGAGATGTTTTGGAGGCTTTGAACACTGGGAGCAGCCTCAGAAGACCCTCCTCTGAAGCAGCGTATTTCTTCAGGTCAAACACGTCCAGCTCCTCTTCTGATGACAGTAAGATGAAGACCAGAGCTGACCACTGAGCAGGAGAGAGAGATTCTGTGGAGAGACTTCCTGATGTCAGGGACTGTTGGATCTCCTCCACTAGAGAACGGTCGTTCAGCTCATTCAGACAGTGGAACAGATTGATGCTTCTCTCTGGAGAGAGATCTCCATCTATCTTCTTCTTGATGTAAGACACTGTTTTCTCATTGGTATTTGAGCCACTTCCTGTCTGTCCCAGCAGACTTTTTTTAATCAGAGTGATCAGTGCGCTAATTCCTGTCTGTCTCAGCAGAGCTCGTAGGAGAATCTGATTGGTCTCCAGAGA
Source organism: Micromesistius poutassou (assembly GCF_964030765.1). Lineage (NCBI taxonomy): Eukaryota > Metazoa > Chordata > Actinopteri > Gadiformes > Gadidae > Micromesistius > Micromesistius poutassou. The sequence goes on from NC_140294.1 coordinate 5,879,254, forward strand.
GAGGCCCAGGAGGAAGCGGAGGAACAAGTCCAGGTGTCCATTCTCACTCTGTAAGGCCTTGTCCACAGCACTCTGGTAGAGGAGGAGGAGTTTATCTTCCCCAGAGTTTGGTTGTTCTTCTGAGAGCAGATTGACCCCAGTGTCTATGAAGTGCTTAAAGACATAAAGGGCAGCCAGAAACTCCTGGAGGCTCAGATGGACAAAGCAGAACACCTTGTCCTGGAACAGCCCACACTCCTCTTTAAAGATCTGGGTGAACACTCCTGAGTACACCGAGGCTTCTCTGATATCGATGCCACACTCTGCCAGGTCTGCCTCGTAGAAGATCAGGTTGCCTTTCTCCAGCTGGTTAAAAGCCAGTTTTCCCAGAGAAACAATGATCTTCTTGCTCTCTGAACTCCAGTGTTGATCTGTTTCAGCTCTGCCATGATACTTCCTGTCCCCCAGTATGGACTGAACCTTCAGGAAGTGGCTATACATCTGAGTCACGGTCTTGGGCATCTCTTCTTCTCTCTGGGATGTTTTGAAGCAGTCCTCCAGAACTGTAGCAGTGATCCAACAGAAGACTGGAATGTGACACATGATGTGGAGGCTTCGTGATTTCTTGATGTGGGAGATGATTGTGCTGGCCACCGTCTCCTCTCTGAATCTCTTCCTGAAGTACTCCTCCTTCTGTGGGTCGGTGAACCCTCTCACCTCTGTCACCATATCAACACACTCAGCAGGGATCTGATTGGCTTCGGCAGGGCGTGTGGTTATCCAGATGCGAGCGGAGGGAAGCAGGTCACCCCTGATAAGGTTTGTCAGCAGCACGTCCACCGAGGTGGACTCTGTGACATCAGTCCAGATCGGGTTCCTCTGGAAGTCCAGAGGAAGTCGACACTCATCCAGACCATCCAAGATGAAGACAACTTGGAACTGGTGGAATCTGCAGATTCCTGCTTCTTTGGTCTCATTAAAGAAGTGATAAAGAAGATCCACCAAGCTAAACTCTTTGTCTTTCAGTAAATTCAGCTCTCTGAAAGTGAGGAGAAACGTGAAGTGTATGTCGTGGTTGGTTTTGCCTTCAGCCCAGTCCAGAGTGAACTTGTGTGTTAAGACGGTTTTACCAATGCCGGCCACTCCAGTTGTCATAATTGTCCTGATTGGTTGATCTTGTCCAGGTAAGGGTTTAAAGAAGTCCTCAAATCTGATTGGTGTTTCTTCCATGACTGGTCTCCTGGAAGCTGTTTCAATCAGTCTGACCTCATGTTCCTGGTTGACCTCTCCACTGCCTCTCTCTGTGATGAAGATCTCTGTGTAGAAGTCATTCAGAGGTGTTGAATGAACTGCTTTAGCGATTCCCTCAAACATACACCATAACTTCTTCTTCAAATGACACTTGATTTCATGCTGGCACTCGACAGCAGCAGATCCTGAATGAGAAAAACAACATAAGACATCAGTTAGTGGATGGTGGCATCAGTGGGAACTGTCAATATTTATCAACTTCATGATATTTAGTGGCTTCATAACTTGGAGAAGCTGGTCATGACAAACAAGACTGCATGTTTTTCCACAGCAATATGATTGGTCTAATGATAGTGAATCAGTGTAAAGTGTCATGCTGCAGTTTATGTTTAATATAAATAATAATAATATTAATAATAATAATACATTTTATTTCAAGTCGCCTTTCATGACACCCAAGGTCGCCTTACAATTCATTAAACAATGAATTGTTTAATGGGTCTCCTACTGAGGAGACCCAGGTAGGAGGGGGTAAGAGCAGTGAGAAGACCCAGGTAGGAGGGGGTAAGAGCAGTGAGCAGACCCAGGTAGGAGGGGTAAGAGCAGTGAGCAGACCCAGGTAGGAGGGGGTAAGAGCAGTGAGCAGACCCAGGTAGGAGGGGGTAAGAGCAGTGAGCAGACCCAGGTAGGAGGGGGTAAGAGCAGTGAGCAGACCCAGGTAGGAGGGGGTAAGAGCAGTGAGCAGACCCAGGTAGGAGGGGGTAAGAGCAGTGAGCAGACCCAGGTAGGAGGGGGTAAGAGTAGGCCAGTCGGATCACATGTGTTTTGAGGGTGTCAGACAAATGTTTTGGGGCAGGGGGTTCATAAGCCTGGGAGCACTGCAGGTGAAAGCCCTAGCACCCACGGTGCTCAGAACCCTAGCACCTACGGGGCTCAGAGCCCTAGCACCCACGGGGCTGAGGGCCATAGGCAGGCTACGGGAACTCATATTAATGTTAGAAAACCTCATAAAGTGACATTTTCATGCCATGGGACCTTTAAGGTCAACCTGGTGTTGGACAGGGAGCCAGTGTAGTTGGATGAGAACGGGGGTGATGTGGTCGGATGATTTGGTGCTGATGATGATGATGTTTAACATTCTTTAACCTGATACCCCAACAATAAACCTTCACATCTGGATAAAACCATTTTAACATTAAAGTTAGAAATATATATATATATATATTATATAGATATATAGATATGTATAGATATCTCAAGATATGTCATTTAATCTGAGCAGAACAAATAAGAGTCTCATACTGAATTAGCATTTGTTCTCTGTTTTGGAGATAAGAGTCTCTTCTGCCCTTTGAAATAATTGTCTCTGTCTTCTAAATAAGAGTTTCTTACCGCCCCACAGTGTGTCAGCCAGTTCCTCCTGGTTCATCTCCATCAGGCAGAGCTTTGTGATGTCTACCACTCCCTCTATGGCGCGCCTCCTCTGCTCCTTGTTCTTATCATCCACTTCCTCCTCCTCCCTCTGACTCTCTGAGCATTGTGGGTAATCTGGGAAGTGAACCCTCCATAGCTTCTTCAGCTCCTTGTCTAGAAAAGCGTGTGCGTTCTCCTCAGCCCTCTGGAACAGAACAAACATCAAGGAGAACTTTACTCTGAACTAACTGAGGACATCAGAAGCATCTGTCCTGGATTCATGTCCCGCTGGTCTGAAGAGGGAAGCCTGGAGACTATTAGCTCCACAAGAGCTGCTTTCTAATGTTCTTGTCTTGTCTTGTTTTGTCTTGTTGGACATTTACACACCTTGATCAGCACTGTTTGATTGACAGACTGAGCACTGGTAACCTTTGACATCTCCTGGTGTCTGTGAAGAACACACACACACACACACACACACACACACACACACACACACACACACACACACACACACACACACACACACACACACACACTATTGTATTTTTCCTGACTTCCTGACACTACCAACAGGTCTGTTTTCATAGTCTTTTTTAAACTCCTACCTCTCCTCTCTGGAGGGGCGTCCATCTTTAAAGGTAAGAGGTAGCTTCATGGAGTGGTCACTCTTCATGGAGACACAGCTGGGTCCAGGGGAGTCTGCTCTCTGCTGCCTCCTTCTGAAAAACAAGAACCATCTGGAAGTTAGGATTTGTATTTATAATAATTTTTCTCAGATTATTGAAATGATCATTTCAGGGGGAAGAAGTTTTTTTTTTAAATTATTTTGGCATTAAAGCACTTACATGTTGACATAAACACACACTAAATACCCTTCATACTGTGCATACTGAGCTAACATAGAAAATAGGTTTTATATTATACATTCCAGTTCAGTTTCTACATTTATACACAGACCTATGTTATTCTTTATGGATTATTTGTTTCAATAAATAACTCTGAACACTAGATTAATTCAAACTGATTCAAAAGACATTGAATCAGTTGTTGTAATGGTACTAGCTGATGTGCAGTGCGGAGCTCGCATGGATACATTGGGGGTTACGTGTGTGTGGGGTCAATTGGAGGGTAGTTAGAAAGTCACAGCGAGCAGAAGGTGCTCTCGCTAGATGCTCTCACATGTAAAGTATTAACCAGTTAATAAACTTTGGAAATCTCATTTGATTCACGTTTGGAATCTTTTAACATTCAACCTGTAATATCTGCTACAAGTTGTCTTATTATTAATTTCATTCATACAGTCAGAATAAACGGCCTCAGCCATGAATCAATCCAGCACCAAGTGATCCTGTGATGGGAAGTTAGTACTGTTGGGACAGACTGTTCCCCTCCAGCTCGTCATCAGACTCTACAGCATGAGGTCTGTGAAGGGTTTCTTATTGGGACCAAGAAGCCATGCGACACGGAGGGAGGCTGTGGTACCGCTCTCTGGTTCCCAACAGGACTGTTATAGCCCCCTCTGGTGGTCGTTCAGAGAGGTTCTGCTCTCTGGTTCAGGACCGTTATAGCCCCCTCTGGTGGTCCTTCAGAGAGGTTCTGCTCTCTGGTTCGGTTCAGGACCGTTATAGCCCCCTCTGGTGGTCGTTCAGAGAGGTTCTGCTCTCTGGTTCAGGACCATTATAGCCCCCTCTGGTGGTCCTTCAGAGAGGTTCTGCACTGTGATTCAATGAGCATCAGAACCATCAGGTGTGTTCCACTGAAGCTGGACTCATGCGTGATGCGGTGCGTCTCAGAGTGTGTTCTTCTGTTACTGACATAGCCGTGTTGCAGATCAACATACAGGCTTTCAGTAGGGCCGAGCTCCGTGAGTGACCAACGACGTGTGTCGCGACGTAGGTCGCATGGGTCGCTGTGTTGGTCGCTCGTCTGGCAGCTTTTGGTCGCTGTGGTCGCTGGCAGGCTTGGTCGCTCAAAGTCTCTGGGCGGTCGTTAATCAGTTCATTTGCATGTTATTAACAGGTTTTTTTGCGACAGTTGTAGTACCAGAAAGCTATGCTCTCTGGCGAAGGCTATCTCTTTATTGATAATATTATTTGACTATTTTTCTATTGAAGTACAGTTTAAAATGATGTAATCGTTGCTTTATCAGTCTAGTATCAATAAAATATATTGTGGTGGACCTGGAGTACCCTGCAGAAATTTTGGGCACAACGCAAACTGTGACGGTTCTCGCCCTCATATGTCCGAGCCCCAAGACTGCAGATCAGACCTCTGTCATTGTGGGAACAAATGCCAGTCATGTCAGACGCTTGGTGAAGCAATGCAGGGACAGTGGTATTGATGTAACTCAGACCCTGGGCATCAAAGCTTATGAAACAGGCGAACACGCTCCTCCAGAAGTTCTGGAGGAGGGAGGAGATGATGTTGGTCGTGTGAGGTGGCAAGGACCTGGTCCTTTGACTATTCCCTCGGGTGGTGATGTGCATGCTGTTTGCAAAATCGAGCTCACGCATGCTGTTGACCAAGAAAACCTGATTGTAGATTCCTCCCCACTAGCCCCACTCCCCGCTGGTGCGACCTTTCAGCCCATGGTAGTGTGCAGTCAGGCGATGGACATTAATAGTTTCAGAGTTTGGATGAATAATGACTCTTTGAGAGAGACATCCATACGAGTGGGAACAGTTATTGGCCACATGCACCTGGTTGATTCAGTCGCTACCATCCCTCCCAAAGAAACAACGTCATCAGAGTTTGATGCAAGTATGATCAACTTCGGAGACTCACCAATCTCAAGAGAATGGAAGAGCAGACTTTGTGAGAAGCTGTCACAAAGATCCCATGTCTTCTCAACGGAAGAGTGGGATGTCGGTTTAGCCAAAGGGGTAGAACACCATATCCGACTATCCGACCCGCGACCGTTTCGTGAGCGTTCACGTCGGCTGGCACCTGCAGACATTGAAGATGTGCGCAAGCACCTTCAAGAACTTCTGCAGGCCGGTATCATTTCTGAGTCCCGAAGCCCTTATGCTTCCCCTATAGTTGTCGTTAGGAAGAAAAATGGAACTATTAGGATGTGCATTGACGACAGGCTTTTGAACAGTCGTACCATCCCAGATCAATACACAACACCTTGTATTGACGATGCGCTGAACGCCCTGACAGGAAGCCAATGGTTCTCCGTCCTGGACCTCAGAAGTGGCTATTATCAGATAGCAATGACTGAAGAGGACAAGGAGAAAACGGCATTCATCTGCCCATTAGGCTTCTACCAGTTTGAGCGAATGCCGCAGGGCATAAGCGGAGCTCCGGCGACCTTTCAGAGGTTAATGGAGAAGGCAGTAGGCGATATGAACTTGCTCCAGGTGTTAGTGTACCTCGACGACTTGATCGTTTTGGAAGGACTCTTGAGGAGCATGAGGAAAGACTGCTTAAGGTGCTAGATCGTCTGGGAGAAGTTGGACTGAAACTGTCGGTTGACAAATGTCAAGTCTGCTTGCCAAGGGTGAAGTACCTTGGACACATAGTGTCCGCTGACGGGGTTGCTCCTGATCCTGACAAAATCGAAGCAGTCACAACCTGGCCTCAACCGACCAACTTGAAGACCTTACAATCCTTTTTAGGATTCTGCGGCTATTATCGACGATACATAGCCAATTATGCAGCCATTGTTCGACCCCTTTCAGAGCTCACAAAAGGTTACGCTCCAACCCAAAAGAGCAAGAAAACTGCTCAAGACAGGAGTAAGATCTACCTGAAAGAGTCCGAGCCATTCGGGGACAGATGGGATCAGTCATGCACAGATGCATTTCACCAGATCATCCACTGCCTGACGCATGCACCTGTCCTGGCATTTGCAAATCCCCAAAAGCCCTACATCCTACATGTAGATGCAAGCTTGAAGGGACTTGGTGCAGTACTCTACCAAGAGTACACGGAGGGTTTGCAACCAGTGGCATTTGCAAGTAGAAAACTGAAACCGTCAGAGAAGAACTACCCAGTCCACCAGTTTATTAGTATTTAGCTTTAAAGTGGGCTGTAGTTGACAAACTTCATGATTATCTGTACGGGGCCAGATTAACAGTACGTACAGATAACAATCCTCTTACGTACGTGCTCTCCACGGCAAAGCTCAACGCAGTAGGGCACAGATGGCTAACTGCCTTGTCCACGTACAAGTTTGATTTACAGTATCGTCCTGGCCGACACAACATAGACGCTGATCTATTATCAAGAATGGCACCAGACGAAGAGAGCTCAGACGAATGGGTGACCTTATCACAGACTGGTGTGAAGGCCATATGTCAGCGTGTCTGCACCCCTGAGACTCCTACTCATCCCCTGAGGTGTGTCGATCAGTTGGGAGCATCTCCTCTGTGCATTCCAGATATTTATGCTCATCCAACCTTCTTGGCCTCGGATACCTTGAAACAGATGTCAAGGCAGGAACTTAAGAGGGCACAGGAAGGGGATGCAGCTATAGGACCCACCATTCAGGCCATTAAAGATGGAAAATGGCCTGAAGAGGAACATGCCAGCCCAGAACTCTCCCAGTTAAAGAGAGAGATGGGGAAGTTGACCATGAAGGATGGACTGCTGCATCGTTTGAGCAAACGATCTTCTGGGAAGTTGTCAGTCAGTTAGTCCTGCCTAAGGAATATCGAGAGATGGTGCTGAGGTCAATGCACGATGACCTAGGACACCTGGGGGTTGAGAGAACTATTGACCAACTGAGGAGCAGATTCTTTTGGCCAAAGATGTCTCTAGAGGTTGAGCAGTACATAAAGAATTGTGGTGAGTGTGTCACTCACAAATCTCTTCCTCAGCGAGCTTCCCCCTTGCACCAGGTCGTGAGCAAAGGTCCTATGGACCTTGTGTGCATCGACTTTCATGTGACTTTAATGTGTTGGTTGTTACAGACCATTTCACACGCTATGCTCAGGCTTTCCCAACAAGAAACCAGAAAGCTCAAGTTGTAGCAAAGGTCCTGGTGGAAAAGTATTTCCTACATTATGGACTACCGGCGAGGATCCATTCGGATCAAGGAAGAGACTTCGAAAGCCGACTGATAAAAGAGCTCCTGACCTTGATGGGGATTCACAAATCGCGGACGACTCCCTACCATCCTCAGGGAGACCCTCAACCAGAGAGGTTCAACCGAACCCTATTGTCCATGCTAGGGACTCTGGGCCGGGAGAGAAAACGCAGCTGGAGCCAGCATGTTGGCCATCTGGTCCATGCTTACAATAGCACAAAGTCTGATGCCACCGGATACTCACCATATCGGCTGATGTTTGGCAGAGAGGCCAGACTCCCTGCTGATGTGTGTTTTGGAACCTCTCCAGATGGCATTGAGGATGGTTGTCATTCTCGCTATGTAGCTAAGCTAAAAGAGGACCTGAAAGAAGCCTTCAAGCAAGCATCTGCAGCTGCAGATAAAAGGCACCAGAGAAACAAGAAGGCTTATGACCAAAGAGTTGGAATACAGTCCTTGGAGATCGGCGACAGAGTGCTGCTCAAGAACTGGGGCCTGAGAGGAAAACACAAGTTGGAAAGCCGATGGAGCCCTGATCCTTATGTGGTGGTGGGGAAGATGCCTAACCTTCCAGTGTTCACAATAAAACGTGAGAATGGAGGAACTGGCACAAAGACCATTCACAGAGACAATCTCCTTCCCATCGGGCAGTTTGTGAGAATCCAAAACACAGACTCTGTAATTGACGTACCTGTCGGACCAAAAACCAGAGCTGTGACTCGCCAGAAGAGCAAAATAACCTCACTTGAGACGCAAAAAGTGCAAAGGGAGTTACAAGAAGTGTCTGATTCGTCATCTGACCCTGAGTTTTATGCACCTTGCAATACTTACCCGAGAGAGTTTCTTCACAGAGCTCTATATGATGATAGACACACAGTTGCTGCCCAAGAAGGGAACCATCAGGCAGATGGAAGTGGTGCTGATGCTATATCCTCATCTGATGATGACGCAGAGCCAGAGCATCATAGCTTGAGAGACCAAGAGTCTGATCGAGAGTTAGCTCCTGGTGACATCAGTGATGCTGATTCAGAGTCTGGCCCTGAGCAAGAGACTTTCAATGTGTCCAAAGATAATGGGAGGCTAAGATCTGAGCCTAGGCCCAAGAGAGCTGTAAAGCCAACAGTCAGGCTTACATATGATGAGCCGGGTAGATCCAGAGATCAGCCTTTGACCATTGTTCACAGGGTATTGTCATTAAGATTAGACATACATAAAGCAACATTTGTCACTCTTCATACCCCTTAGTTTGAGTCTTTTTAGTGTTGTATGAGGACATACAGACCTTTTAGAAGGGGGAGGGTGTAACCGGGTTAAAATCAGGGTTTTGAGTACTCATGAGTATATACATAGAGTTTATTGTTTTTCGTAATGTTTTGTTAGGTTGCATAGTTGCTATTTTGCTATTGTGTTTTGTGATTTATATGTTGTATATATCCGTTTGTTTATCTGTAATGTGGCCATCCAGCCAGGAGGGGGCGTAATGGGGGTGAATGGGAGACGGGGAAGTGAGGGTGAGAGGTCAGGGAAATGCGCGGGAGATGGGAAAAAGAGAGAGAAGGAAAAGACGTGTCCAAAGAGCACATGTTAAGAATAGTTTTTGCTATCAGCTTTACAGTTTGGTTCACCCAGCGGAGTTCGAGTCCGACTACCAACTTAACCAGTTGGAACGAGTGGCGGTTGGTTAACGCAGCCAGCGTCGCTGCTAGGACCAGCTTCTTGGGGACCGCGGACCGGGCAGAGGCGCCGATGGGCTTCGTTCGCCTTCCTCCGGCTAGGAGGAACCAAGGCAACACGCCAAGGACGAGTGCCGTTGCCGCAGACTTTTCATGGACTCTCGGGGTTCTCCCTGGAACACTACCGACGTCACCCACCACTCACCTGTACGGTCCTCGTTCGCTCATAGGAGTGAAGAGGAGTACGCGGCCTCAGGCCATCAGGCCTGCAATGGGGGTTTCTTTTGTTTCTTTGTTTTCTTTCGTTTAGAATGCCGGCTTAGGTTAATACGTGTATATAGCCTATGTTGTAACTGTTTCACTTTATTCTAAAGCAAGTAAACATTTGAAATCAGACATTTTTGTTTGTTTGCTTACGTGTAGTGTTTATGTCATTGTGTATGTTTAAATGTGTTGTTCGTAGTTAAGGGTACTGGTTACATTTTAATAAATTAATTTAGGGAATCTAAACTATTCAAAAAAGTATTCATGTTAGGTTAAAGAACCTAGGGCCCTGCCCTCTATCAATCAGGGGTAAAAGGGGCTACATTAATAAATGGATTCTGAATCAAACTGCCGTCCCACTAGAGGGGTCGGCAGTGAAAAAAAAAAAAACACTGCAGTTTTTATGCTGATGCTTTAATCTTCTTAAAAGACAGTTTAAGGTGAGAGGATTTTACTTGTTTCAAGCTTGTTTGTCCTTAATTATCTTGATAAGATGTTATAACTTGTTACTGAGATGCTATTAATGGTTCTGAGTAACCGAATGCTTGAAACTAGAATTACAGAATTATAAATATGTTTTATCAACACTGACGTACCAAACTGCTTTGTCAAAGTCAGAGTCTTATTTATTCTGTCATGTTATATTTTCTTTCTCTTATATTAAGAACAGAAAATGACCAAATGGAACTCACTGTTTTCATGTCAATATTGACCACAGCATGACAGTCATGTAGACAAAACACAATAGAGAACAAAGACAGAACCCTGTTCATATCAGGGAACTGAAGCCTCAATGCTCAGTTCAGATTCATTTGTGCGGCTGATCACGTTGTGTTTTAAATGTGGACAACATCAGGCTTCAGTGGGTGTGGGTCATACTCAGAACTGATCCACATGCGCAAAATAACAAGAACAAAGACGTCACACGCAACACGCATGAAAATCGACACTGAATTCAGTAATACTACAACAAGTAGGACCGCTGCGCTGACCTCAGCGGCTTTCAGATCCGCTGATCATTGTGAAGAGTTTGATGACATTGCACAGCATGACTTTAGGCTATTTAAGAGAAAACAAACAAGCGCTATTGCTATTGAGTTCATCGCCCTCCAACTACTATTTCCACTGGCCTACACTGACTACCTCCATCACAGCTGTCTTCCATGTTGGTAGTTATTGACGGAGGACAGACTTATACTGAATGTCCAGAGTGACGTCAAGGTGGCATGAATTCAGATATGACTGATGACACTGAGGCTGCATTGGCAAAGATCAGACCTGTATTTTGATCAGAACAGAAAGATCTGATTCCATGTGATTTGTGCTGTTCAATCACATCTGAGTCACATATGAGCAAAACAACTTTTGCTTGCAGTGTGAGGAGGCCTTTAAAAGCCTTTTCCCACCAAAATAATATCTCCACATCCACATCCATATCCCCCCCCCCCCCCCCCGACACTTCACTGCTGAAGAAGCCCCTCCATGCCTTCACTCCGGTCTGTTGAAACTCCTACCTCTCCTCTCTGGAGGGGCATCCATCTTTAAGGTCAGGAGGATGACCCATAGAGCGGTCACTCTTCATGGAGACACAGCTGGGTCCAGGGGAGTCTGCTCTCTGCTGCTGCTCTGGGCTTCAACACAACACACACACACACACACACACACACACACACACACACCCTATATTATATTATATTTATCTTCCACATCACTAAAACATCCTTATCCCTCCTCTCATTCACACAATGTCAACCACATCACTAAAACATCCTTATCCCTCCTCTCATTCACACAATGTCAACCACATCACTAAAACAGCCTTATCCCTCCTCTCATTACCCCCATGTCAACCACATCACTAAAACAGCCTTATCCCTCCTCTCATTCACACAATGTCAACCACATCACTAAAACAGCCTAATCCCTCCTCTCATTACCCCCATGTCAACCACATCACTAAAACAGCCTTATCCCTCCTCTCATTACCCCCATGTCAACCACATCACTAAAACAGCCTTATCCCTCCTCTCATTACCCCCATGTCAACCGCATCGCCTATGTTTCATCGCTGTAGAAACCCTCATTCATGGCTCCACCTTCATGGTCACTCTTTAAATCCTCACCTCTTCACAATAGGCTGATTTCCATCTTTAAAGTTATGAGGTTGTTCCATAGAGTGGTCACTCTTCATGGAGACACAGCTGGGTCCAGGGGAGTCTGCTCTCTGCTGCTGGACTCTTCTTGAAAAACAAGAACCAGGATTTATGTTTGAGATATTACTGCTGAGCTCTGAGATGGACAACAGTCACAGACAGAGAGATCCTCTTCTTACCTCTTAGCTTTGCTCCGGCGGCCATGTTCCCCAGACAGAGGGGTCTTAGAGGTAGGACCCCCCTCCTCTCTCTCCTCATCCATAGTAGACTGGAGACCTGGACACAAACACAACTCATTCATCACTTAATTTGCCTTCTGAACTTTGCCTTCTGAAAATTTATTGAAAGAGAAGATCATTGTGACTGCGTCACACTAAAGCGTTATGGACGTCATAGACCATCAATATGAACCCCACAACATAACCACAGTGACCTCACTACAGTACAGATGTGGACAGCACAGGAGAAGATTAAACACATTGGAGACTATAACTGTGCTTAAACTACAACACAAAATAGATATACAATTTACTTCAAAAGTCACCATAGTACGATTAAAAGAAAAAGAAAAAACGTTTGAATAATTTTTCCACTGGAACAAAGTCTGAAAGTCACTTTACTGAACCACAGATTGATTTAACATATAACATATAACTATAACTAGTGAAGCTCAACACATCGATATGGTATCCTCTTATTATCGTGATATAATCGTTTATTTAGCATCAGGACGAGGCGTGACCAACGGGTCTCTTTCTCTCCCTCTAGGGCTCCAGCTGTGGTTTAAACCACAGAGTCTAGACCCGCAGGACCCCTCTGTGAAAGTGGTACAGTCCAGCAACCTGTTACTAGGAGGATTTATAAAACTGTAAATCCCAGTCGCTATGCACAAATATTTAACTTGTGATTTAAATATTAGGACATTCAAAGGACTTCTGTCTCGTCCTTCTTCTTTTTATTTTGAAAATCAAGACAAACGAATCACTTGAGCATTGAACGCAGTGTTCAATTTCTCTCTCCCCCGTACCTCTCTCTCTCTCCCCCGTACCTCACTCTCTCTCTCTCTCTCTCTCTCTCTCTCTCTCTCTCTCTCTCAAACTTTAACTTGTGATTTAGATATCAGGACATTCAAAGGACTTCTATCACGTCCTTCTTTTCATTCTGAGCATGAAGACAAACAAATCACTTGAGTATTGAACTCAGTGTTCAATTTACCACAGGTTAGTAAACCACAACAGTGGTTTAGTAGGATTACAGTAACAATATAACTTTTTTGGGTAACGAAGTAAAGTAACGCATTACACTAAAGAGGGAAATAGAGATACACGAGCGCTAAATTGCGTTTTTCACCCCCCCCCCCAACCTTTCGAATGCAGTAACGAGTAAAGATAATTTACAAAAGTAACTAGTAATAAGTAACTAATTAACTAGTAACTAACTTTTTTGAGTAACTACCCCAACACTGACAGCAGTGACCTAAAGACAATATAAACGGTAGTAAACTGGTTGTTCATTATAATATACCAGTAACCTAAAGACAATATAAACAGTAGTAAACTGGTTGTTCATTATTATATACCAGTAACCTAAAGACAATATAAACAGTAGTAAACTGGTTGTTCATTATTATATACCAGTAACCTAAAGACAATATAAACGGCAGTAAACTGGTTATTATTATTATATACCAGTAACTGGTTATTATTATATACCAGTAACCTAAAGACAATATAAACGGTAGTAAATTGGTTATTATTATATACCAGTAACCTAAAGACAATATAAACGGTAGTAAACTGGTCATTATTATATACCAGTAACCTAAAGACAATATAAACGGTAGTAAACTGGTTGTTCATTATTATATACCAGTAACCTAAAGACAATATAAACGGTAGTAAACTGGTTATTATTATATACCAGTAACCTAAAGACAATATAAACGGTAGTAAACTGGTAATTATTATATACCAGTAACCTAAAGACAATATAAATGGTAGTAAACTGTCTATCTTATCTTATCTTACCTTATCTACTCCGTGATTAAAACACGTCCATACGGTATAAAGTTATAAAAGTATAAATGTAAGTGAAGAAACGGAGGTTAAAGTGTTGATAAAACAAGTTAATCAGGTGAAAGGTTTTAAAAGCGGAGAAAGAAGAGCTGCTGGCTGCGACAGACCGCTCAGATGAGGAAGTTCAGAACGGAACCGATCTGACGCTCAGAGAGACGGAGGAGGAGGAGACACACACGCACACACACACACACACACACACTAGTATTCAGGGCTGATTAAGACAATGCGCTCTAAGGGCAGCAATCCCTCAACTCGCCCGGTTGAGCGAGTTGAGCGAGGATCCCTTGCGGCTCACTGAACATTGCGACCACGCCCACGGTCGCTACAATAACAACAACAATTAAAGCTGCAAGCAGCATTTTACGGATGCCAAGGCTAAATCCAACCAATAAGACCCTGTCAGACCATGAAGACCCTGACAGGCCGTTAAAACCCTGACGCAGACCATGAAGACCCTGATAGACCATTAAGACCGTGACGCAGACCATGAAGACCCTGATAGACCATTAAGACCGTGACGCAGACCATGAAGACCCTGATTGACCATTAAGACCATGATGCAGACCATAAAGACCCTGATGAAGACAATTAAGTTAAACTTTTGTTTGCATATGGTTGAAAACGCTGGAATAGCCTCAGCTTGGATCTGTTGATGGGCGAACAAACTTTCATGACCGTACGTCAAAAGGCTGAGGAGGTATGAGTCTTTAAAGTTTTCAATTGATCGCTTTAGCCCCCTATCGTCCTATTTTGATGAACTTTAGCCTGGTTAACCTTGACCTATGCTTCTTTAAGTACACCAAGTTTGGTGATGATTGACTTAAGTTTACCCCGCCTTTAGTCACCTAACATTGATTGGGCTAATTTAGACATCCAGCCTCCATTTTGTTACTGGTTCTGGCTTCCCTAGGAACATGTGCTCAACATTAGGAGATACAAATGTCTACAGGATTTCATGACTGTAGGTGAAAGGGGTCAGGAAATATGGCCGTCCAATGTATGCATTTTCAGTTAATTGTTATACTGCCCCACATGGGCCGATCTGGATACAATTTGGAGAGGTTGCATTTTCAGTTAATTGTTTTACCGCTCCCTATAGCCCAATTTAGATACAATTTGGACAGTTCCATCTTAACCCATCTGCAGTTTGATGATGATTGGTTTAAGTTAACCTTGCCTTTTGGTATTAAGTATATTTTGGACGATTTTGAGCCTCTGGCGGCCAATCAATTGACTTCATCTTACTTGAGCAGTTGGAACTTTGGTCCCCTACAGCCACTAAGTTGGTCCCGAAGTCTTTTCGTGTTTTAAACCACACCCCTTTTAAAAGTCAATGGCTCCTGGGTGCTTTATTCTTTATTTTACAGACTTTCTTTATGTCAGATTAAAGACATTGGTCCATAGATGATATGTACCAAAGGATTTTTGTCTAAGTAAAAAAAACCTAGGATCCTTAGGGAATTTAGTGTTTTTAACAAAATTCAAGATGGCCGTAAATCTTTTCGACAGAAGTCATAGGTTCTTGAGGCATATTTGTTCACCCTGAGAATATGCATGTGAGCTCAAAGTTTCATGACTGTAAGTTAAAGCGTTTACGAGATATGCTTGTTCAAATTTTGGATTTTTGGACTGTTGCTATAGCGCACTCTTTAGGCCAATCAGTGTGATATTTGCTCTCTATTAATCTTGACTCAGCCTCTACAGCTGTAGTAAGTTTCATAAAAAGTATGCGAGCGGTTTAGGCTGTGTAAGTCAAATGTGGTGGAATAATAATAAAACTAACAATTAAAGCTGCAAGCAGCATTTTACAGGTGACAAGCCTAAATCCAACCAATAAGACCCTGTTAGACCATTAAGACCCTGACAGGCCATTAAGACCATGACGCAGACCATAAGACCCTGACGAATAAGTACTCAAGTTTGGTGATGATTGACCGCACAGACTTCACATGGAACCGTCGCAACGCAGTCGTTGTTATGTTAAGCCGAGTTGCTAGACGACCCTGGCTGCAAATTAAATGTGCTGCCGCTAGGGGCGTCTAGATTTCTAGGCTGGCAGAATGGTTCTCTGCTTACTAAAAGCAACCAACCTGTCCATCAGGAATCCTGAAGTTATAAACGTAACAAAAGCAATCATAGGTGGAATGTACAGGTACTTTCCTCGCCACACCTTACAAAGAACATAACTGACAGTCAGCCAAGCAATAATCCTGGGAGATTTATGACTTACTATGCATACACACATTCAGACTGTTCATGCACAACAATGGTGTTGCCGTAACCTAATTATTAACTATGACCTCATGTGGTATACAAGGAAACTCTCATCTATCTCTCTCACACACACACGCACACCTCACAAGGTCTGTGTAAAGAACACACTGACAGCAGCAGAAAACGTGTCTTACACCAATGAGCTGACATTAATACATAGCACACAAAATAGGCATGTAAAAGGCCAATGCGTGAGCAAAATAAACACCTGAATGTGACCAAATTATCGTAATAACTATTAAATTAGGTGGTTGTACACAAGGCACTTCGCTATATCTCACTAACACTTTTTTTCAAAACCAGCCCAAACTGTATGTACCCGCCCAATGCTAACTGTTCCAGCCTAAAGTGATGAAAAGTAGCCCAGTTGGGAGGGGAACAGCCCAATCTTGCAACACTGGTTAGTGTTTTTGGGGAAAACTGATCCAAAGTTGGATGATCAGCGTATTCTGGAGTTTCTAACCGTATAGATTTGCATAGCTGTTTCGATTAGTGATAGTTGTAACACATTGGGTTGGAGAGTTCAAAGTTTAAAATATCCTACCAGATAGAGAACAAGCGAAAACATATCATTGTGGGCTAAATTGGCAATGGCTGGGGCAGAATGGTTCTCTGCTTACTAAGAGCAACCAACCTGTTCATCAGGAAGTAAGTAATACGTTTGGCTAATGAAGGTGGAATGTAAAGGTACTTCTTTGGAAGCTACCATCAACCGTCCCTTGGAACCATTTCCTTGACACACCTTAAAATTAACATAACTGACAGTTATGGAATAACTTCAGCTTGGATCTGGTGATAGGCGAACAAACTTCATGACCGTACAACAAAAGGCTGAGGAGTTATGAGTCTATAAAGTTTTCAATTAATTGCCGTAGCGCCCCCTATGGTCCTATTTGGATGAACTTTAGCCAGGTTAACCTTGACCTATGCTTCTTTAAGTACTTATTTTGTGCGATGATTGACTCAAGTTAACCCCGCCTTTAGTCACCTAACATTGATTGGGCTAATTTGGACGTCCAGCCACCATTTAGTTACAGGTTCTGGCTTCCCTA
This sequence comes from Micromesistius poutassou, assembly GCF_964030765.1. Taxonomy (NCBI): domain Eukaryota; kingdom Metazoa; phylum Chordata; class Actinopteri; order Gadiformes; family Gadidae; genus Micromesistius; species Micromesistius poutassou. Next base: position 5,896,426 of record NC_140294.1, read on the forward strand.
GGAACATGTGCTCAACATTAGGAGAGACAAATGTCTACAGGATTTCATGACTGTAGAAGAAAGGGGTCAGAAAATATGGCCGTCCAAAGTCTGCATTTTCAGTTTGATGATGATTGGGTTAAGTTAACCCCGCCTTTTGGCATTAAGTTAAATTTGGATGACCTTGAGCCTCTGGCGGCCATGTTGTTTTATAAATTGACTTCATCTTACTTGAGCAGTTGGAACTTTGGTCCCCAACAGCCACTAAGTCGGTCCCGCGCAAATCAAACATTCCGTCTATGAACTGTGGTGACTTTAGTTATAGCCCACGCCCATCTCGTTGCCACGACTTAATTGAAATTATGTGGTTATGTTCTGAACAACTTTTGTATTGGAGTCAAGATCATAGGAGTCAATTTTGACATTGATATGAGCATTTAAGTCTTTTTGCGGTTTAAACCACAACCCTTTTAGAAGTCAATGGCTGATGGGTGCTTTAAAATTGATTGTACAGACTCATTTTTAAGTCAGATTGAAGACATTGGTGCATAGATGATATGGGCTAAAGGATTTTTGTCAAAGTTAAAAAACCTGGGATCCTTGGGGAATTAAGTGTTTTTAACTAAATTCAAGATGGCCGCAAATCTGTTCGCCGGAAGTCATAGTTTCTTGAGGCATATTTGTTCAGCATGAGGATATGCATGTGAGAACAAAGTTTCATGTCTGTAAGTTAAAAGGTTTACGAGATATGCATGTTCAAAGTTTGCATTTTACCAGCTTGCATGTTGCTATAGCACCACCTTTGGGCCAATCAGTGTAATATTTGCTGTCTATTAATCTTGAGTCAGTGGCAGAATAATAATAATAAAACTAACGATTACAATAGGTTGCCTCGCACTGCACACACACACACACACACACACACGCACACACACACACACACACACACACGCACGCACACACACGTACACACACAAAGATGCACGCACGCACATACACAAACACACACGCACACACACATGCACGCACGCACACATGCACACACACACACAAACACACAAAAAACACACACACACGCACACACAGACACAAACACACACACACACACACACAGACACAAACACACACACACACACAGACACAAACACACACACATGTGATGGGTTTGTAATATTGGGGAAAGGTCTAAATATTGCCCTGTGTCTTTTTCAAACTGAATTGAGGGAATGCAGACGCACCGAAAGGCCACAGGAAACGCCGATAAAGAGGACCCGCCTCTTCCCCTCGCAGAGCTGCAGAGATCATAGTCAGAGATTATAATGAAACATGGATTTGATAGGCAGAGGTTCAAACACAATGTCTCTCTCTCTCTCTCTCTCTCTCTCTCTCTCTCTCTCTCTCTCACTGTATCTCTTTGTCTCTCGCCCTCCTTACCTTCTGCAGACTGAGCATGCCCAGTTGGCCGTCGTCCTCTGGGGCTTCCTGGGAGGAGAGCAGGGCTCTAGGGAACACAGGAGAAAGGTTGCTGGTTCAACTGCCACACAGTACAGGACAGTCTAGCTTCAGGATGCTTGACTGCCAGATGAAAGGTTGTGGGTTTGAACCCCCAATATAGTCCCCCTGTAAGCGTCCTTGAGCAAGAAGTCTTCTAATGAGGCCTGACCTGAGAAAAGCACTTTGTCTTCACAAGGGGAGGGAGGAGGAGGTACAGGAGGAGGTACAGGAGGAGGTACAGGGAGGAGGTACAGGAGGAGGAGGTACAGGAGGAGGTACAGGGAGGAGGTACAGGAGGAGGAGGTACAGGAGGAGGTACAGGAGGAGGAGGTACAGGAGGAGGTACAGGAGGAGGTACAGGAGGAGGTACAGGGAGGAGGTACAGGAGGAGGAGGTACAGGAGAAGGTATAGGAGGAGGTACAGGAAGAGGAGATACAGGAGGAGGTACAGGAGGAGGAGGTACAGGAGGAGGTACAGGAGGAGGAGGTACAGGAGGAGGTACATGGAGGAGGAGGTACAGGAGGAGGTACAGGAGGAGGAGGTACAGGGAGGAGGAGGTACAGGAGGAGGTACAGGAGGAGGAGGTACAGGGAGGAGGAGGTACAGGAGGAGGAGGTACAGGGAGGAGGAGGTACAGGAGGAGGTACAGGAGGAGGTACAGGAAGGAGGAGGTACAGGAGGAGGAGGTACAGGAGGAGGTACAGGGAGGAGGTACAGGAGGAGGAGGTACAGACCGTCAGACAGCAATCGCCGCAACGCGCACCGGGGACGAGCGTCCCGTCGACCTGTAGCGAGGGCGCGTCCCGGCGCCGTTATATTTTCCCGCGTTTGAGTTTGTGATAGTAAGCGTGTAGTAAGTTATACTAGAGTTTGTGATGCATTTTGAAAACAGGAGATGAGCCCCTGGTCTAATGCGCCACCTGGCTTGAGAAACCCGTTCTCAAAGACTTACTTTTAGTCATTATTTAGGTAGCACACACATATTATGAATGCCTTCGGCAGAATTCAAATGGGCCATTTTAATCTAGATTAATCTAGATGAAAAAAATTAATCTATGCCCACCACTATTAAAAATGCAACAATCTGCACAATGACCCAGACATTATACATCTCCGTCCTCTTCCCTTGTCTTTGAGCAGCACCTTGGTCTTCAGAGTCACGAAGTTTTCAATTTTGTAATCATGTAAAACATAGTGACATAGCTGTAGGCATCCAGTGTCGTGTAGGACTTCAGGCTCTCTCGGGAATAGAGACTTGGGGTCTCGATCAGGTATGAATGGATGTCCGGCCACTGAAGTCGGGGCCACTTTTTCCTATTTATCCACTCACCTGCCCCTAACGCGCATGGGTCATTAAGATGTAGCCTATCCCATTCACTAATGTTAATTTATCCGCATAACCAATTTTATCACTCGCTGATAAACTGTTGTAGTAAGCTGACAACATCGCTAGTTAACACCGCAACTGCAAGTTAACCACACGGAGATAACCGCAACGGAGGCAACCGGTGAAACGTTTTTCTTTCTGCAGTCATGCTGCGCGCACATCCGCCGTGTTGATAAACAAATAATCCCCCTATACATTAATGACACAGAAATTAACCTTTTCAATCAATGGAAGTGCCGCCACTCCGACAATTAGACGTCGGAGTGGAGATATGTCGGAAAGGACGGTGGATAATAGTTGTACCAGCTAGCTGATCGACAGACCGACCAGACCGGTCTTGACCGGTCTGGCCGGTTCGTCCCGACAGGGCTCATTTTCCCCCCATTTTCCCCATAATGACCGGCGTTCTATACATTATCCCTTACATAACAGTCTGCCGAACGGCGTTCTATACATTATCCCTTACATAACAGTCTGCCGAACGGCGTTCTATACATTATCCCTTACATAACAGTCTGCCGAACGGCGTTCTATACATTATCCCTTACATAACAGTCTGCCGAACGGTGTTCTATACATTATCCCTTACATAACAGTCTGCCGAAATTGCTATTGCATTTTAAATCAAATAGGCTACAGACTCACATGATCAATCACTTCTCGGTTCTACTGCTAGTTCAATATCAAACAAAGTCATTACAATACAATTATATCATAGCCCTATACACGATGAAAACACAAAGGCCAATGTTTACTGTGAATGTCGCAATATCTCAATTAATAAATGCACTTACTCAGTCAAAAGGATTCAGCACAAAGTTGAAAAAAGAAATGAAATGACCGTCTCCGACTCTCCGTCTACGTGATAGCTCAATATTTACGTGATAGCTCAAAAAATGCTAGCTCATAGATAGATCAAATTCGTGATAACCGTTCAATCCAACCGTTCACCAAATTCAACTGTTATAAATGGGCGGAGCCCACTTATATTGCCTCTGTGAAAGGCGCGTCCACCAGGGATCCGACTTGGGTCCGCGGACCGCTGTTTGACAGTGGGCGGAGCCATCCTCTGTGAAAGGCGCGTCCGCGTCCAGGGATCCGACTTGGGTCCGCTCAGGATCCGCTGTTTGACAGTAGAATTCTTCGGAGGCGGAGCGGATCCTCTGGGCGGAGCCAAAACGAATGTGACAGTAATGCGGGTTTGGCGACTTGAAAGCGGATCCGCCTAGGAGTCTCCTGCTGTGTGGGTGTGTGTGTGTGTGTGTGTGTGTGTGTGTGTTCTTTAAGATTCTCCCCACCGAACGGGGCGCCAGAAGGAGACACGTTGTTTTAACTCTTTGTGGTTTTTTATTTGCTTTGTTTGATTTTCCTTATGCAGTTGTTTTAGTCCACAAATAACAGGTTATAAACCTGTAGAATAGAAAGGCTACGGTGTAAACAACAATATTGATAGCCACATACATAATATACTATCAATTCTGAATAATATACAAACATAAATTACAATAGTCAGTATTTAGTGTTATTATAATAGTATAATATATAATATAGTATAAAATAATTAGTGTTTAAACTGAATATGCAACAATTCCCCGCACAAGCAACATTGCACATTAAACACTAAATATACATTAAACATTGCACTGCCACACACAAGCCACATTGCACATTAAACATTAATTAGCCAAGTAAATTACTTAAACCAAACGTACATCGATGTCAATGCTACACATTAAACCAACAGCCCAATCCACAAAGTGCTCTCAGTATGTTGGCCTAAAGTGCAAAACAGTGAGTGTATTTTTAAGCAGCAACGCTGAGCACAGCAAACCATTACCTGTGTGAAGCGATGAACTACATTACCCAGCCTGCACCGCAAACAGGACGTATTCTCGTGTGACAGCGAAGACGCCCCAACTCCAAACTTTTCCAGGGATACAGAGCGTGACCAGCCAACTTAAACCGCGGCTCAATGGACACAAACAGCAGCTTACCGGTGGCGCGTCTCTCCTGACGAGACAACGCACTGAGACCAGCGCTAGCTCCCGTTTATAGCGCGTGCCCGTAGTCAACGTGCCCGTGCACGAGATTCAAACACGCCCCTTTGGGATTTTACTGGTTCGACTCTCGACGGGCCCGCGCTTCAATCAGGTGAGCGGACCTCCCACTTTCACCTCACCTGCTTTACGTTGCTGTTGGACACCCGTGACGTAGTGAACGTAACTGTGTGTGTGTGTGTGTGTGTGTGTGTGTGTGTGTGTGTGTGTGTGTGTGAAGAAACCTTCGCTGAGGTATTCGAGGCTGTGATTGGCTGTCACAGAGAGGAGGCGGTTCCTGTGAGGTAGCAGAGGCTGTAATTTGATTGGCTGTCACAGAGAGGAGGCGGTTCCTGTGAGGTAGCCGAGGCTGTGATTGGCTGTCTGGACTTCCAAGCACTTCCCAGAACTTCATTCTTCTGCGCTGAGGATCCCTGAATCTTTCTCTAAACCCACTCTATCTTTATGTTATTGGTTTATTATAATGATGTGATATTGTGAAGTGTGTCTGTGTAACGCTTATCAATCTTACTATAGAGAAAACAACGTTAGGTAATGTTTCAATAGATTGAAACCTAATGTGTTAAATGAGTCACTTCTCTTCAACCAGTAGAAACAGAGCGTGAAGCGTGTGTGTGTGTGTGTGTGTGTGTGTGTGTGTGTGTGTGTGAGAGTGAGAGACACAGCCACAGAAAAAGAGAGAGACAACAAGAGAGAGAGAGAGAGACAGACAGACAGAGGGAGAGAGAGAGACAACGAGACACAGACAGACAGACAGACAGACAGACAGAGACAGACAGACATACAGACAGACAGACAGACAGATGAACAGACAGAGAGGGAGAGAGAGAGAGACAGAAGCTGCTTTCACACATGTCCTCCGTCTTTTCTCCACATTTGTGGATCAGGAGGTTTGACCGTGAGGGTCATTCACACTGACTCACACTTGACTTTGAATCGAGGACATTGTCTCGGCTGTTCTTTATTTTGGGCCGTGGGTACAGCAGGCAAGGTCAGCTCGACTCCACGCTTTCAATCATTTAAAAAACCTGCAACTTCAAACAATTATTATATTTATTTTACAATTCAAAAATGAACAAAACTGTCTTCTAAATGAAGGAAATGATACTGGGAAACAAATAAACCATTATAAGCAACGAGTGAACTTAATAAGCGATCAAAATACTTTTTTCACCCACGCCTCTTTCCCTTGACATTTAGTTTTCACCTGACATATGCGACAGATGTTTAAGGCAACCTGGTCGTACAGGAATCCGTGAAATGAGTCGGTCTACGTCCCGTATAGTAGCCTATATTTTAATTTAACGTCTTTAATGGTAAGAGACCGTACAGGGATGGACAATGGATAATGAGCTTTGTTGGTCCGTGTACGAAGTTTAATTCATTTACAGTTGTTCACGTTGTGTAATGAAAAAGGCCAGTTTAGGGGGTATTGCCTAATGTATGTGTCAGAAAATCAACAAACATTATTTACAATACAAAATATGCAACAACAGTACAGTAGAATCAGGATGTAAGTATAAATATATACCAGGATGTAAATATGTATAAGGTCTGGAAAATATGAAAAAACAATAATAATGATTATTACTACTTAATATGTGACAAATGAGTCTATTTAAATAAAGGCTAGTCACCTCCCAAATAAAGTTGCGAAAGCACACGGTGCATGGCGTGTCTGATTTTGTTGTATTGCTCTTTACTTACCACTGCATTCATTTTGTTATTATACAGGCCAGAGGATAATCCACCAAAAATATATATATTTTAATTTTATTTATGTAGCCTAGTTAAGAGAGAGAACGGTAAATAAACTTGAAGGATTTTTACATCGGATAGCCAGTGGCGTTATTGTCATGACAACAGAGCCAGCAATAACGTCAAGGTAAATCAACTCTTTTTACCAGTCAGACTCATCACAGGTCGCAACACTATATATAACCTTTAACGTTCACCCAAAGTAACACATTAAGTAGCCTTAATCAAGTAAATAAGTTGATGAATATATAAATGAATCATTACATGCATACATGAATCACAGCACTCTATAATAATTCCAGTGTTGGCGCCCATTGGCAATTTATTCACAATCAGTTGTGGGAAAGTGGCAGAAATATGACTGTATAACAGTTATGAATTATTATGCCTTATTATTCATTATTTAGGCTATTTGTTTATTTCTTTAGTTTGGCGCTCCTTAAATTTAATTCACGCTTCAAAACGCACGACTTTTACTGCTAAGGCGAGCTTTACTTTGAAGGCGAGCTGTCTCTGTTTCCGGCTCTCGACTTCCTTGTTCAAATATCATTGTACAACTTGGATAATGGAACAAGCTGACGCTTTGGCGCGCTGAATTGCATTGCACGTCTAAACTGGTAGTCTAAACGACCCCCTAAACTGGCCTTTTTCATTATACAACGTGAACAACTGTAAATGAATTATACTTCGTACACGGACCACTAATACTATAATATAATAATGTACTAATACTATAATATAATAATGTAATAATACCATAATATAGTAATGTACTAATACTATAATATAATAATGTACAATACTATAATATAATAATGTACTAATACTATAATATAATAATGTACTAATACTATAATATAATAATGTAATAATACCATAATATAATAATGTACTAATACTATAATATAACATGTGATAATAGCCTGTGTATGCTATCAGTACATTACTGCATGTCAGCGCAGACCAACACTGTTTAGTGATGTCATTGGATATGCTTATTGAATGTTGTTACATGGAGCTCATCACACTAACAATAAGCTGTTATAACTTTATATCAGTCAGCTGTTAATCCTGCTCTAAACCATCACACTAACCTGTTATAACTTTATATCAGTCAGCTGTTATCCTGCTCTAAACCATCACACTAACCTGTTATAACTTTATATCAGTCAGCTGTTATCCTGCTCTAAACCATCACACTAACCTGTTATAACTTTATATCAGTCAGCTGTTATCCTGCTCTAAACCACACTAACAATAAGCTGTTATAACTTTATATAAGGTTAGATGGATATTAAACTGTCCCATCACTAGATAAGGTCTGTACCTTCTGTAACAGTCATCACTGTGGTGGAAAGCTGAGGTTGAAATGAGCACAGCTGGTGCAACAGGCTGACTTAATAATTATGTATCTTATATCATATTAACATCTCCTGACTGTATTCATGGTCTTAAACCAAACCTTTGCTGTAATTTCAAAATCACAAAAGCATTGTAATAAACCATAGTATGTATAGTGACACACAGAAGTCAATGTTTGGTATTTACAGAATGAAGACTGTTTAACCCAACCAATACATTGCTCAATGATTTACACACTCAACATTAATAAGTATAAGTACTGACGTCTGCTAAAACACATGACAGCTCTTTCACTGTAGCAACATCAATATTGTCAGCAGAGGGGTGTTCCAAGAACGGAGGTTTAACAAACACAGAGTTAACGCTGAACTCTAGGTTGTCCGATCCTGTGCGACTAACCCAGAGCTGTCGGTTCCACAGCACCGGTTATGAATTAGTTCAATCAACACGGGGTTGGTTAACACAGGGTTGTGCGCGTTCACGGCAAACCTATAAAGACGTGATGTATGGATCATGGAAATCCTGATCAAAATGGCGAAACGGGCCGCATATTTTACCGATCAAGGTACTAATTATTATTTTTCCTCCCTCAGCAACTAAATGATGGAAGAAAAGTGTTGTTTTATTTTTTTTTATTTAAATGATTTCTGCAAATGTGGTCTCGCATCCTTTGTCAGCCCTTACAAACATTTGCGAATGTGTTCCTCCTCAAGGAACGGGTAAAGTGGGGAGGCATCTCTTTGCGCAGAGTGGCTATATTGTGGAGGACGGCGCATGCAACAATTACATCGCATGCCCGTTCCGGACAAACTCTTAGTCCACGTAGGCATTGGAATCTGGACTTCAATATCCAGAATGTATTTTCAATCTTAACGCGGGTTCTGCTGTGTGCCAGGTTAAATGTTGTCTGTGGTCCAGGAGCGGGATTAGGGTACGGGGTGATGAGCGTCGGGAGGCATTGATACCCTCGATCTCCTAGGAGATCCCCATCGAATTGCCCTGCGATCAAATACAAACTTTGAGCTATCTTGCACAAGCACAACAATTATATGAGGTCTATGATATGTTCATAATGCAACGCACCCTGTTGAAATGTATTGCTCACATTGGATGTGTGCCATCAATGCACCCAATTACATTAGGAAATCCTGAAATATAACACCCAGATGAAAAGTCAACAAGGATAATTTCGGAGCCATTTGGGAACACTTAAAGTAGATAATGCTGACCTGCAAGTTGGTGAAACTCCATGAAGTTACGCAACAACCGCTTCAGCGCAAGACAGACGCACTGAGCGGCAGACGGTAGCTTTGCCTATGTGCTCAGCATCTCCTACACTGTACAAAAAGCTACCCGTCGCAAAAAAACGGAAAGCTATGCAAATTGTTTGTAGTGAACTGAGGGCAGATCCACGATTGGTAACATTTGCAATGTAGGGTTGGAGAAGGCTATTTAAATATATCAAAGAATCACGTGAAAAACTATCTCTCCAGCAAAAAGTCATCCGGAAAGGACAATATGTCGAGCCGTGGTCTAATTAATCTCTCTGTGAATTGCACAAATTATTTGCGCTCCGATATCAATAGGCGAACACGTAAAAGCTGCGATAAACGTGGGTTTAAATAGCCTACTCTGAGCAAAACCGGGTTATCTTCCAAACTTAACCTGCGCAAAACCTGCTCCGACCAGGTTTGATTGAGAGCATATGTTTCCATAGCAACTTACATGCCGTGGTCATTTTGGAACGGAAAACCTAGGGTTGCCGCTAACCCTGGGTTAACTTAGCTGGGTAAGTGATAAAACCGGCTTTGTGGAACACCCCTCTGATCATCTCTCAGTGCTTCTGTTGACATGTGAATCCTGTTTGTTGCAGGAAGAGTTACATGACATGGTCTGTATTGTTCTGATGGTAAATGCTGGTTATTCCTACTCATGTGAATGCAATGTCTGGACCTCAGGGGCAAACTGTACAACAGGAGACAGAACCTCAACTACAACCTCGTTCCTCGAAGCCCGCCTCCCAAAATCAACGCCTCGAGCGGCACTTCAGATTTATCAGTGATTTAATATTTTTTTAAATTTAATTAACTAACATAACATTGACATTCATTGAAGAGCAAAGATTTAGCTTAAAAACCATCTAATTATTTCTAGAGATATTAATAAATGTCTTGTACTGTGTATAAAAGTCAAAGTAAAAGTCAGCTTTATTGTGAATTACTCCACATGTCGACATACACAGCAATGGAGAAGACGTTTCTCCCTACCCCACGGTGACGGCCACCCTAGTGCGCGCAGGAGGCTAGTCCCGTGTCTGTGGATCAGAGCGATTGCTCTGCTGTGATTGGTCCAAAATAGAACTCGCGCAACTTTGCGAGCCGCGCAGGTGAAGTATCAACATCACATGAAAGAAGAACGTCAACCAGCCTCCTCAGCAGTGTTTGTAATAACGCCGTTATTTTTTCACTAACGGGTAATGTAACTAATCACTTTTTCCGTTATTACAACAGAGTTACCGTTACTGACAGTTAAATGCGGTGCGTTACTATGAATTCATTGAATAAACTGCGTAATCCGAACGCACCCCTGGCTGCACACACAAACTGCTAGGAGACCGAGTGGGTTAGCGATTATGATTGGCTAAGGCAGAGTCGTGTTTCATGGTAGCCAATCGGAGCCAGTGTTTTTACACACAAGCCAGAGGGGTGTTCCAAGAACGGAGGTTTAACAAACACAGAGTTAACGCTGAACTCTAGGTTGTCCGATCCTGTGCCGACTAACCCAGAGCTGTCGGTTCCACAGCACCGGTTATGAATTAGTTCAATCAACACGGGGTTGGTTAACACAGGGTTGTGCGCGTTCACGGCAAACCTATAAAGACGTGATGTATGGATCATGGAAATCCTGATCAAAATGGCGAAACGGGCCGCATATTTTACCGATCAAGGTACTAATTATTCTTTTTCCTCCCTCAGCAACTAAAGAATAAAAATGATGGAAGAAAAGTGTTTTTTTTATTTTTTTTTATTTAAATGATTTCTGCAAATGTGGTCTCGCATCCTTTGTCAGCCCTTACAAACATTTGCGAATGTGTTCCTCCTCGAGGAACGGGTAAAGTGGGGAGGCATCTCTTTGCGCAGAGTGGCTATATTGTGGAGGACGGCGCATGCAACAATCGCATGCCCGTTCCGGACAAACTCTTAGTCCACGTAGGCATTGGAATCTGGACTTCAATATCCAGAATGTATTTTCAATCTTAACGCGGGTTCTGCTGTGTGCCAGGTTAAATGTTGTCTGTGGTCCAGGAGCGGGATTAGGGTACGGGGTGATGAGCGTCGGGAGGCATTGATACCCTCGATCTCCTAGGAGATCCCCATCGAATTGCCCTGCGATCAAATACAAACTTTGAGCTATCTTGCACAAGCACAACAATTATATGAGGTCTATGATATGTTCATAATGCAACGCACCCTGTTGAAATGTATTGCTCACATTGGATGTGTGCCATCAATGCACCCAATTACATTAGGAAATCCTGAAATATAACACCCAGATGAAAAGTCAACAAGGATAATTTCGGAGCCATTTGGGAACACTTAAAGTAGATAATGCTGACCTGCAAGTTGGTGAAACTCCATGAAGTTACGCAACAACCGCTTCAGCGCAAGACAGACGCACTGAGCGGCAGACGGTAGCTTTGCCTATGTGCTCAGCATCTCCTACACTGTACAAAAAGCTACCCGTCGCAAAAAAACGGAAAGCTATGCAAATTGTTTGTAGTGAACTGAGGGCAGATCCACGATTGGTAACATTTGCAATGTAGGGTTGGAGAAGGCTATTTAAATATATCAAAGAATCACGTGAAAAACTATATCTCTCCAGCAAAAAGTCATCCGGAAAGGACAATATGTCGAGCCGTGGTCTAATTAATCTCTCTGTGAATTGCACAAATTATTTGCGCTCCGATATCAATAGGCGAACACGTAAAAGCTGCGATAAACGTGGGTTTAAATAGCCTACTCTGAGCAAAACCGGGTTATCTTCCAAACTTAACCTGCGCAAAACCTGCTCCGACCAGGTTTGATTGAGAGCATATGTTTCCATAGCAACTTACATGCCGTGGTCATTTTGGAACGGAAAACCTAGGGTTGCCGCTAACCCTGGGTTAACTTAGCTGGGTAAGTGATAAAACCGGCTTTGTGGAACACCCCTCTGTGTTCACCCAAACGTATACAACACATATTGAAGGAACACAAAGACACACAAAGGGAGTCTTCTTCTTCTTCTCCTTGATTATTGAGGCAGTTGTCAGGGACGCGGGAAGTCAGTTTGAGTTGGGGTTGCTGAGAGAAAGTATATATAATGACGTCATAATAAATGATGCGCAACATTCATGGTTTACGTAGTAATACGGCCAGCAACATTTGACACCAGTTTTAGAACGTTTTACACTACAGACATGTTGACCACCAACATGCCAAAGCAGCTATAGAACCTTATTCAGCAACGGACAGATCACACACACACGGAATGGAGGTTTATTTCTGATCAAGACCATTTATTATTGACGCCGGACTAAAGCCTAACGTAACAATAACGGGACGCGTTATTGACAGCCAAACAAAAATAAATAGAACTCTCCAAGGTGCTGATCCTGCTTGGCTGCATGGCGCACTACCAGATCTGTGACACAAACAAGAAACGTAACTTACTAAATGAACCCGTGGGCTCCACAATATGAATATTATAACCATGACCAAAGAGAGCCTGCACAGCGGCAGGAGCATCATAAGAACACTTTACCGACCTTAAGCAGACGGTAGAACAGCCAAGGTGGTCCTGCACTCAGGGGGGGTGGGAATGATGGGGGGGGGGTTACCGTGGGGGGGGGGGCTACCGTGGTGGGGGGAGGGGTTACCGTGGTGGGGGTGGTGTTACCGTGGTGGGGGGGGGGGTTACCGTGGTAAGGGGGGGGGGGGTGTTACCATGGTGAGGTTGGGGGGGGTGTTACCGTGGTGGGGGGGGGGTGTAACCGTGGTGGGGGGGGGGGTGTTACCATGGTGATTGTAGCGGGGGGCAGAAGGAGAAGGTGGGGAGGAGGGGGAGACTGGGGGAGGAGGGGGGGGAGAGAGAGCGAGAGAGAGAGACTAAAAGGGAGGGGGGGGGGTGTTACCATGGTGGGGGGGGTGTTACCGTGGTGAGGGGGGGGGGGCAGAGGGAGAGAGAGAGACTAAAACATTTGTTGTTTTATTCATCATTTCTGATTAATATATTATTATTCTTAAGGCTCTTATGTAACATTATTTAGTAATAAAAGGAGAATGATGATGGGCTGAACACACGAGAACATTCAGTTGATCCACTGAGTTGTTTATTATCATTATGCTTCATGAACAAATACAACAGAAAAATGGTCCCTTACATGTACACAATAAACACAAGGACTGAAACAATAGAAGCTGCAGACTTTACTAATCATAAACAGGTGTGCACGTATCTTTAATAACTGAACATTTTCTGCGGCCGTTTGGTTCCCAACAGAGCAAAAGGAATCAAGATTCAGTTTAAAGTCATTTACAACATGCAACATTATCCCATAGACCTCTTGGTTATTATGAATGAAATATAACATCTGATTAGGACAAAAATGATGATATCATAGTCCATAGAACAAACATGTTTATGTCTGAAAATTACAAATATATAGTTGCATAAAAAACATGTGATTTACCATCAATAGGTATTTAATATACATTTCAAAGGGAGAGGAGGAGGAGAGGGAGAGGGAGATGGGGGGAGGAGGAGAGGGAGACGGGGGGGAGGGAAAGATGCGAGAGAAAGAGAGCGAGAGAGAGAGAGAGAGAGAGAGAGAGAGAGAGAGACTATAACTTACACAGAGACAGTGAGTCACCCTCCCCCCCCCATACCCTAAACCCAGGGAGGAGGTCCTCCTGGGTGAAGGAGGTCCTGAAGGTGTGGATGTGTGTCAGTGTGTCTGAGGACCCTCCTCCACCTGGGGACACTCTGTAAAAGGACAGAGTGCCAGCAGGCCGGTCCAGATACACTCCTACTCTGGTAGAGCCAGCAGGCCGGTCCAGATACACTCCTACTCTGGTAGAGCCAGCAGGCCGGTCCAGATACACTCCTACTCTGGTAGAGCCAGCGGGGGGGAGACGTATGTCTGTCCCTCTATCGTTGTACCAGGCAGAGTAAAGATCATCATCACAATCAAGACACCAGGACTCGTTGTTCCCTCCAAGCCTGCTGTCATAACCCTGTCCTCTCCTTGTGATTCCTCTGTATGTCACTGCTATACCAACACCTCCTTTCCACTCTACCTCCCAGTAACAGCGGCCAGTCAGAGCCTCTCTACACAACACCTGCTCCCAGGAGTCAAATCTCTCTGGGTGATCCGGATACGACTGGTCCTCTCCGACCACCGTCACCTTTCTGTTGTCCTCAGACAGAGAGAGGTGTCTGTAGGCTGTGTTTGGGTCCAGTGTGAGTTCACAGGCATCTGACGGAGAACAAGACATGATGAGCTACTGAACCCTTCTGCATCTTCATCATCATCACTAGTACTGCTCTATGAATTCTGGAAGCATTGACATCTTAGATATGCTAGGATGCTAAATCCGAGGACGCACACACACACACACACACACACACACACACAAAATGGCTCCGCCATTCTCTTAAGAGACACACACAATAGCTCCGCCATTCTCTTACACACACACACACAAACACACATTAGCATTAGCGTTGACGTTAGCGTAGCGCTGACGTTAGCATTGACATTTGCGTTGACGTTTAGCACTGAAGTTAGCATTGACGTTAGCATTAGCGCTGATGTTAGCGCTGAGATTAGCGTTGACGTTAGTGTAGCGCTGACGTTACCATTGACGTTAATGTTGACGTTAGCTCTGATGTTAGTGCTGACTTTAGCGGTGCTGTAGCGGTGATACTTCAAAACCCTTCGACTCATTCATACTTCATCCTACAGACTTCATTCTACCTTCAAAATGTTCAGCAGATTTCCTAGATTCAGTGTAATTCAACATTCAGCTTCAGCAGTGGAGCGTTTCAGTGTCAGCATTCACACCGCAATACCTTCAGGAATTGCATTTCTAGTTATTATTCCGCCACTTTTTCCGTTCGCAACTCCTTCAACATACTTCAACGTAGAAACATCAATCAAACTCCAAAACATTCAGCTCCGTTAGTACCATTATGCTATTATTTTTTGTATTCATATTATTCATAATTCCCGAGATATTCCAGGTTATTCACCCAAAATCCTCTTCAACACTTCAACCACTTAATACATCATAACTTGGTCAAAATTCAACCGTTTACCATCATTCAAACTATTAAACAAATCTATACATTTGTATCTTCAATAATATTTAATCAGAATTTCGATATAATTTATACTTTTTTCTAAATCACAGTTTTAGTTTCATTCCGGATTCGTTTTCACTCTAGCCTTCTACCTCAGCTGTTGCTCGTTGAGCAATCAGTGGACATCACAGCACTCTGGAGGAGTCTGGTTAAGGTCACGTGGTGGAGGGTAGTGTGGTCTTTGTTAGTCTCTGGCCGTTTCTCAATACCAAGTACGCAACGGTCCCAAGTCCACACAAGTCACCTCCGATGCGTCCTCGGTGGAACGGCCAGTTTAAGAACGCACCGAGAACACAGTTTTACAACTGTACTTGACTTGATGCATACTTGGAATTGGAACAGTCTCCGTGCTTCTCTGCTTCTCGCGCATCTCTGCAGTTCTGCTCCGTTCCCACTTAACATTCCTACACTCCTGGACTATCAGCCACGTTAGGCACCAAATCCACTCTCAATAAAACTGGACCCATCTCACTCACCATCGACGCCTCGACCATCACTCCCTCCCCCCTGGCACGCAATCTTGGTGTTACCCTGGACCCCACCCTCTCCTTCGATCCCCATGTCAGCTCCATTGTCAAGACCTCCTACTTTCACCTCCGCCGCATCACCTAAATCAGACACTGCCTCTCCCCCCCGCTGCTGCTGAATCCCTTATCCACGCCTTCATCTCCTCCCGTCTTGACTACTGCAACTCCCTCCCCACTGGCATCACCTCTCATTCCCTCCATAGACTCCAAATGGTCCAAAACTCTGCTGCTCGCCTCCTCTCCACACCTCACACTCTCCACTGGCTCCCCATCAAACAACATATCAGTTTCAAAATACTCCTGCTGACTTTCAAAGCTCTCCACCACCTGGCCCCGCCCTACCTGTCTGACCTCCTCATTCCACATCGCCCCTCCCGAGCCCTCCGATCCTCCTCCACTCTCACTCTAACCGTACCACCCTCCAAACTGAGAACATTCGGTGACAGAGCCTTCTCCAGGGCAGCCCCCCGACTATGGAACTCTCTTCCCCAACCTGTCCGCGACTCTCCCTCACTTCCCACATTCAAATCCACTCTAAAAACTTGTCTCTTTTCCCAAGCCTACGACCTCCCCTACCCATAACCACCTTCATCCCTGCCCTTGTCCCCCTGACACCTTTCGTGTTTTTTATGTCTTCCACAATGTAAGCGTCTTTGGGTCACTGAAAAGCGCTATGTCAATTTCATGAATTATTATTATTAACAGTAGAACACGTATAGTTAAAAGCCTAAACAGCCAGTTGTGTGACAAGTTGTTAACTGATGCTATAGGTTAGACATAGTAATGTTACCAATAAAAAACATCATAAACATGGCAACATAATTTTTATCTTGCTCAAGGAATAATTACTCATACATGCTCACACTAATGGTTCAATGCAGTTTGAAGTTTGTTTGAAACAGCATAACTTATCATCACCCGAAAGAAAACTCAATGAGGTAGTATTGGATGACAGGTTGTCATAGCTTCTTGGCACATACCGCCTACCATAGTTGCAACCAGGTTGCAACGTCCATTTTAAAAAGCGAGCGCTGTTAGTTTGAATGCACTATATCATTTTACCACGAGATGGGAGTAATTCCTACACAGTGTCCCTTTAAGCTATGTAGCTTTATCATGTTTTCAACCTCACTGCAGCACTCACAACATTGTCTTCAGGGAAAAACATTTGACATGTTTCATTTTGTTCTGTAAAATAAATCTTTATATTTTAAGAATATTGAATGTACATTTGACAGCCCTAAATCAAACTAATCAGATACTTACACTTGTTTAGAGCTGATCTCAGGTCAGCCAGCTTCTTCATCTCCATGTTCAGTGTCTTCTCCAGCTGATCCTGGGATCTCCTCACGAGGTTAGTAGGGGGAGAGACTGGTGAGGCTACAAGCAGAGGAAAGCCAAGAAGAGGTTCAATATGAAGACCCTGATTGGGAAGACATTCAAGAACATGGTGTTCAAGAACACCACCTGTGATCAGAGCAGAGTGGAACGATCACATTGTGTTTTGGGGAGACAAAAAAACTTAGGATTTCATTCATTCATTGTTTTAGTAACAGTGATAAAAATGGCATCAATTTTGGGTTCAATTGCTCTTCAAAAAGAATATGACCGAACAGCCGTATGGGCGGTGTGGCACAGTATCATACCAGTGACATTCCGGATCATTGGACAACCCTAAGATGAATCAAACTAAACAAACACTTACACTTCTTTACATCTGGTTTAGGGACAGGCACCTTCCCCATCTGCATGTTCAGTGTCTCCTCCAGCTGATCCAGGGCTCTCCTCAAGGTCCCAACGTATGACGGAGGACGGACCTCCACCGTCGTCCAGTCCCTGGTGGGTGGAGGATCCTTCAGGGATCTGAAGGTCTGGAGGAGGTGGAGGTGGTCTTCAGTGTGTGAGAGCTGCTTCACCTCTGATCTTCTATTGGTCAGATCTTCTATTTCCTGCTCCAGCTCTTTGATGAGGCCTTCAGCTTCTTTCTCTGTGGATTTCAGTTTCTCTTTAACCGTTTGGTTGTGATCATCCTGGCACTTTTCAACAGAGCGCTTCAGAGCAGTGAGGACCTGCAGACTATCGGCTATCTCTTTGTCTGCGTCTGCTTTGCTACGTCCCACTGTGTCTCTGATGTCCTTAATCCTTCGTTGTCTCTCCTGGATCATCTGCTGAACTTCAGCCTCTATCTTTGCCAGCTGGGCCGTCTTCACTCCATATTCCTCCTTTAGAGGTACAACAGGATGGGACTTGTGGTCTGTCACTGTGCACAACAGACACACACACACCTGTTCAGTCTGGCAGAAGATTTCCAGAAGTCTGTCGTGTTTCTTACACATCCTGTCTTCCAGACGGTCCATAGGCTCGACCAGCTGATGTTTCTTCAGGCTTGCGACTCTCTGATGAGGCTCCAGGTGGGTGTGGCAGTAAGAGGTAAAACACATTAGGCAGGACTTCACGGCCTTCAGCTTGGTCCCAGTACAGACGTCACAGGGAACTTCTCCTGGTCCAACACAAGGCTGCTCTTTGACTCGTACAGAACTTCTAAACCGATCAACCATCCCTGATATGAAGGTATTGACCTGTAAATCAGGTCTTGTGTGGGACAGCTTGTTGCAAATGGGACATTTGTACTGGACTTGGTCATCCCAGAACGTTGAAATACAGGTTCTGCAGAAGTTGTGTCCACATGGTGTGGAGACTGGGCTGTTGAACACATCCAGACAGATGGAACAGGAGAAGTCCTCTTCAGACCAGGAAGTAGCAGAGGCCATTCCTAGAAAACATGGATAACAATAGTAAAATAACAGTTTGAACTCGTTCAAATGCAAGTGCTTTATACGTTATATATTTTGTTGTTTCAAGCCGAAATCTTCATCCAATAGGAGGTACAACATGAAGTCCTGCAGACAGGACAGCTTCACTGAGGATGAGGGGTCAATATTTTGGACTCACCTTACAATGTTTGTCTGATTATTTAGTTTATAAATGAGAGAAGTGCCTCCATGTCATGTTACATTTTAAATTAAAGGAATTATACATTCTCAAAGTACATTTATATCAATTATTGTCTAAAATATGGGATAAGTATGTGTCCGAAAACAATGTTTGCATAGGGTGAGAAGTCTCAGACTTCTGCCCAGTTGAAACAGCCGAGTGTCACAACACTACACTTTCACTTTTAACATGGAAGCACTTTTTCTGTCCCTGAAAACTATCTAGAGGTTCAAATACAACGTATTTGTATACGTATTGTATACGTACAACGTATCCAAATGACACAAAACCACAACATTGGAAGTTATTCAAATAGTCATGACGTCCGGAATAGATTAATTGCAGATTCTATCAGATTCTATCCAATATTGATTTGGTTAGGGATATGAAATATTTAAGCAATAGATCACGACTGTGGAATGTTCTCATTATACCACAGTTAAGGGGCGTTGTCCGTCCCGACGCGCAGTGGAGGGACGGCGACCCCCTTAACTGTGGTATAATGAGAACATTTCACTGACTGAAGTGATCTATTGCTTTTATAAAACGGTTACATAAGTATGGCGAAATGAAAGTCTTAGACACCCTCAATTTTGAAAAAGTGAGAAAGTCGGAAAAGCATTTTTCTTAACAAATACAAAAAAGTAGTCCCTCCTGGCTGCCTGCAAAGTGTACGGCGGTTGCTATGCAACACACTGTAGCGTCCTTCAGAGAGAAGGCTAGAGACGGTAGCTTGGTTCGCCGGCAATTTAGCCTACTATCGAGTTCACTCACCGTGTGCCTATTGCTTTACAACATTTCCACCCTCTCCATCAATCAACATGTTTTAGGCTTCAGTGAACTATGCTATTGCTTTTAATAAACAACAGTTCAAGTTAGGCGCAGAGTGATACTGAACTCTGTAAACTGAACGGGCGTCATAGCTGTATGTATATTCTCATTATACAACAGTTGGGAACCAATCAGATCGCTTCATTTAAGCCAGTTCTGTCTGGGTTAGAGTCCTAGAATGTCTGGGTTGGAGTCCCAGAGAAAGTGGGTATACCACGTGGGTATACCAGAGAGACTGTTGATCTGATCTTAAATACATTGCACTTTCTAAAATGCTTTTTTAACTTTAGCCTTTATTTCTATTTATTTTACTTTTTTACTTATCTATTATTTTCTTTTTATTGTATGGCAATGTTAATATGTGAAGCACTTTGAGTCTGCCTTGTGTATGAAAAGTGCTATATAAATAAAGTTGCCTTGCCTAACCTGGTGCATCATTACAAATATTAATGTTTACATTAAGAATTGACCCCAAAGCACTTCATGTACTTTTTTATCAAACATGACCAACAGCCTGTCAGCCTGTTGGTCATGTAAGTACTGTAGTACTGTAACAAGGAATGTAATGTAAGTACTGTAACAAGGAATGTAATGTAAGTGCTGTAACAAGGAATGCAATGAAAGGACATGACAAAATCTGAACAGACCTGAGCCGCACCCTGGGATAGAGAGTAGGGCTGTGCTAAAAGAAAATCGATATGGCAATATATCGTGACGTACTCCTTGCTGATGCGCGCATCGATAAAGATGCTACTGCATCGATACAGCAAAACAAAAAGCCATTGTCTGTTACTGGGGATCCACTCAGTTGGTGGAGGGAGCACCAGGCTGCCTTACTGTCTAACTTAGCTAGAAATACCCTCTGCATCCCAGGTACAAGTGAAGCCACAGAGAGGGTGTTCTCCACCGCTGGAGATATAGTTACAGCTCAGAGAAGTGCTCTGAAACCTGAGCATGGTGATCAACTGTTGTTTCTGGACAGAAATCTGAAAACATGTGAAGCCTTAGCTGCCAGTACAAGGACACTTTTAAGTTTGTTAAAAAAGTTTTCTGTATTTAATGTTTTTTTTAAATAAAATAACTGGTACATCAGGTGGACATTCCTACAGCCAATAGAAGTGCACTTAAAGTCATGTGAAACCAGAATATTATTGTTGCATCAAAAATCTAAAAGCATAAGAGACAACAGAAAATGCCATTTTACGTTTAAGAATGGAAGCATAATTTTATTTGCATATATTAATAACTCTGGGATTAGAATTTTTTTTTACTTTTTACTCTCTGGGCCTGAATTGTAAGTGTTTTAAGTTGTGCCATCCATAGAGAATAATGAAGAACAGCTGTTGTAGTAAATTCTGTGTAGGGCAGTGTTTCTCAACCTTTTTTGAGCAAATGCCCCCCTTACCTTACCCTGATCCTCTGGCGCCCCCCCACCCCCCCACCCCCCAATATTATTGTTCCTAACCAACTCCACTCCAACTCGTGCTACATTGCTTGAATAAAAAACTTCTGTGCCGCTGGTTTTTTCTGGACAAGAAAATGTGTATTCAGAGTTTTATTAAAAGGTTTTAATATTGAGCTATTGAAGTTTAATACGTAACAGTGCTTGTGTACATTTTTATTGGTTATTGAGCTGTTAACCCGCGGACTTGGGTTCAATATGTGCACGAAAGACTCCCTTTGTCTACGTGACGTTGCCTAGCAACGCTGCGCATGTGCAGCCTTTATCCGCTTCGTTCTGAGTTGGCGAGTAGCACGTTTAAGTTCGCGGCCAAATAGTAATTAAAGTAGTTTGTTACTATACAAGTTAAGCGCCTGTAACATCAGTGTTAAATGCGTATGTGCCGGTTGGTGTGCGTACCTTATGAAAGTGTTTACCGGTTTGCAGACGTAATGAGAGACTGTGCAGTGGTCTACATGTAATGCGCACGTTCTATTGTTTACAATTAGCATGCTAAGGGGAGTTAGCTTTATTCAGTCTTGTGTTGCCTTACTATGTAATATGGATGAGATTCATGTTGCTTAGTGTAATGCCCCATCCACCGCTTGCTTTGCATGTCCCGCAAACCAACCAGTGGAAGTCAGGGGAGGGCGAAACTGAAAGCACCACGCTGCCGCGATGAGGTGGTTTGTTTATCGGCGATCATGACGGCACTGAGCATAAAGTAAAAAGTAGATGAGACGATAGAGGGGTTAGAAACCCATATGAAGATAGGCTTTTTATTTCAGTTATCCTATTTTTGCACCGAAAATATTTGAAAACCATGAAAGTTTAAAAAGTAAAAAATAATGACCAATACACAAAGCAAAGTTGTGACACCCCCGTGTTCGTTCCCAGCGCCCCCCTAGGTTCTACGAACGCCCCCCAGGGGGCGCTGCCGCCCCCGTTGAGAAACCCTGGTGTAGGGCATGGTCATTATTCAAAATCAACGTGTATCGCGATGCGCATCGTATCGTGGCCTCTGTGTCGTGATACGTATCACGTCGTGAGGTTGTAGGGAATACCCAGCCATAATAGAGATAACCTTGAATAGGTTAACCAATCCCATATATGAACCATGTATACATATATTCAGTATAAACAACTTTAAATTTGAACCAGGCAGCCAGTGTAAATAAATAAGGAGAGAGCTGCTTGTGAGGCTAAACTGAGTGTGTGCACGAGCAGCCAATGTGCAACAGCGTACATTAAAAGATTAATCATTAGATTTTATTAATCGATATCGGAAAATTCAAAAGGCAGGTTGATTTTAAATTGATTGTTTGAAGCCAGCCTACTCATAATGGCGTTTCACATTGGCACTTTCAATAAGTGCCACGGTTTCTCCCAGCTAACGCAGAACGTATAGATAACGTTAGCCTTATCTGAAGGTTAGTTAGAACCAAACCAAGAACTAACATTTAGAGAACGTTCCCTCTGGGTTATGCAGAAACCTAACAGAGCCTAACGTAGGCCTGGGCGATACGGCTGAAAGACATAACGATATAACTTGATCATATTGATCAATATCGATAACTATTGATAATTTTAATGACCTAAAAAGACTATCGGCTTTAGAAACTGGATAGATTACCATATCTACATCATCCTCTGGCCAAATCATTTTTAGGGTAATTTGAAGGGATTGTAACCTTTTCATTAAAGACCCGCCTCTCTCCTCCTCATTAACCTTTAAAGCTACAGGAACGTTTGTGGAGAGCTCATTGTGGGACTGGCCCGTAGTGGCTGTAACTCTGCACCAAGGATGAATTTCGGGAATGAGTCTTCAAATACTGTATTAGGGGCCACTAACACCGATATAAAGGCATCCGTAAAGTAGCATGGGACCTTTAGTGCCCCACTTCACTCAAAAAGAATAGAACAGTGTAATATGACTGCATGATTAATATGACTACATGATTCATATGACTACATGTTTAATATGACTACATGATTCATATGACCGTGTGATGTCTAGAGAAAGCGCATTCTGGTTACAAAAAGGTTACAGAAAGCTTAGCTGAAAGAAGACAGTGCACGTGCGTATATTTGCATAACGCGATCTGATTGGGTGACGGATCCGTCGCTGCCTGAAAAGTTAAACTTGACGGACGGACCCACAATGCACTTCGGGAGCGTCCCACGCAAGGCCAACGCCTTTCATACCCGCTGCGCGTCCGTCGACGGGCTGCAGCTGCGGGCGAGAGTGTCCGCGATCTGCCTCCGTAGCGGCTCCAACGCGGCGTGCAGGTGGACCCCGACACGGGTCCGTTTCGCGGATAGGGTGAGGGTTAGGTTTAGGGTGAGGGTGAGGGTTAGGGTTAGGGTGAGGAGTCAGCGTGTGAGTTTGCCTGACAGGCTGCCTGTCCGATCCTAGCGCTCCCCTAGTTCACATCATAACCCGCTGTAGGGCCGGTCCGTACGGGGTCACACCGCGGGGAGAGAGGCGCGGAGGTCGTGTTGTTTTACTCACCTGGTTGCGGTTGCTGTCGGTCAGACTGTGTGTGTCCCAAAACGTGTTGTGTTGTTCTCCTGAGGGAGAGAACTGCTTCCTCCTCGTCGGGTTTCTGTCAACCTTAAGTTTCGTTTCGCGAACATCACGTCCTCTCCTGGCCCCGCCCCCACGGACACACGCCCCGTGTGTGTGTGTGTGTGTGTGTGCAAGGGCGTCATCAGCTATTTGAGAGTGGGGGGGACATATTTTCACGGGGGGTCTGGGGGTCCTCCCACAGAAAAAAATTGAAAGAAGTAGATGCAATTTCCCGCATTCTGGTTCATTTTACCATGTTTTTAGATTTAAAATGATCTCCCTCTTTCATTGATTTTCCTTGGAGCTGGCATGGTCTGCAATTACTATTGTTATTTATATATATATATTTTTATTATTATTATTATTATTATTATTATTATTATTATATATATATATATATATATAAAAAATTTAACAGCCATTGAAAACGTTTACATGTCTTGATGATATATAGGCTAGGTTTTTTATACAACAAAGTAGGCTATTAGGCACGAAGATTTGATCTTTGTGACTTTGAATATTGCTAATGCCAGAGAATGTCTCATGAGGGTGCTAACATTCTTATCAGAAAAGCTGGCTGTGCTCCATGTACAATATAATATATATATATATATAATATACACACATCTGGACACCCCTGATGCATCTTTAAGGATAACATTCTTTGACTTCTCATCTGCCTTTAATACCATCCAGCCACGTCTGCTAGGGGAGAAGATGGAGATGATGAAGGTGGATCCATTACTGGTACTGTGGTGTTTGGACTACCTTTATCTCAGACCACAGTATGTGCGCCTACAGAACAATATTTCATGCACCATCCTCAGCAGCACAGGGGCTCCACAAGGAACTGTTCTGGCTCCATTCCTGTTCACCATCTACACAGCGGATTACAAATACAACACTAAAAGCTGCTTCTTGCAAAAATATTCAGACGACACAGCTGTTGTTGGCCTCATTAAAGGGGGAAATGAGGAGGAGTACAGAGACACCATAGACAATTTTGTGGAGTGGAGTACACACAATAATCTCCATCTCAACACCACAAAGACAAAGGAGATAGTTGTGGATTTCAGGAGGGGAAGGAGGAGGACTCAACCAACACCAATCAGCATCCGGGGCACTATGGTGGAGATGGTCGCCAACCACAGGTACCTTGGTGTGCAGCTCGACAGTGAGCTGGACTGGAAAAGTCATATGGAAGCGGTGTACAAGAAGGGACAAAGTCGACTCTTTTTCTTGAGGAGACTAAGGTCATTTAACATCTGCCAACCCCTACTGTGCACTGTCTACCACACAGTGGTGGCCAGTGCTCTGTTTTTTGCTGTGGCATGTTGGGGAGAAGGCGCCTGCACAGCGGACAAAAAGAGACTGGACAAGCTGATCAGGAAGGCCAGCTCAGTGGTCGGGGCTGAGCAGCTAAAGGTCCAGCAGGTGGCAGAGGCCAGAATCCTCAACAAACTGGCCTCAATAATGTCTAACCCCACTCACCCACTCCACGCCCTGAAGGTGATCAAGAACAGCACCTTCAGCCAGAGACTAATTGCACCAATATGCAAAACGGAGCGGTACAGGAAGTCCTGTATACCAGCTGCCATACGGTTTTACAATGCACAAAATTAACTTTGCACCTTATAGTATTTAGTATTTATTATTGTAGTATTTAAGTATTTTAGCATATGAGGGAATGTGTGTTTGTTATGTCTGTCCACGCTGTTGTGACACTGTAATTTCCTGTAAAGGATTATTAAAGGATCTATCTATCTATCTATCTATGTTTGGCCATGGAAGAATGCAATTTAGCTGTTTGGCCACTCAATGGAAAACTTGGGCAACTTTACTTTACTTTACTTTCCTCTTCCTCTTCGAAAAAAAAAGTCCTTATGTCCATCTCGTGTCGCTGTCGTTGATCCGACTCTCAACAACAGCTTGCTTCGGTTGGCTTCGGTGCGTGTTTTGAATGCGTGCGTGATGCTGCGTTGTGTGTTAAAAAAACAGAAAAACGCGAGTGGATTTCTATTTATGTGGGTATTCCCCCTACTGATAAAGTGGAACGGATTTGATTGTGAAGTGATGGAAAGAACGCTGGACTAGTAGACCAGTCATGCACTAATATCTTTGATGGCAAATGTGGGGGGGTCGAAATGACTTTTTTTCAAGGGTGGGGGGGACGTGTCCCCCCCCAATTATATTATGGTGACGCCCATGTGTGTGTGTGTGTGTGTGTGTGTTCTTTAAGATTCTCCCCACCGAACGGGGCGCCAGAAGGAGACATGTTGTTTTAACTCTTTGTGGTTTTTTATTTGCTTTGTTTGATTTTCCTTATGCAGTTGTTTTAGTCCACAAATAACAGGTTATAAACCTGTAGAATAGAAAGGCTACGGTGTAAACAACAATATTGATAGCCACATACATAATATACTATCAATTCTGAATAATAAACAAATATAAATTACAATAGTCAGTATTTAGTGTTATAATAATAGTATAATATATAATATAGTATAAAATAATTAGTGTTTAAACTGAATATGCAACAATTCCCCGCACAAGCAACATTGCACATTAAACACTAAATATACATTAAAGACCGGGTAAACCAAGAATAATTATGGGTTTTGAGTTTATAATACCACAGGAAAATATATTATTAACCACCCTGCCAAATTTGAAGGACTAAAAAAATCGCGAAGTATATAAAATTATGCTTCAAAGTTGATGAAAAATGAGCAGTAATCCCTGGCTCAGGACGGTGGGGGCGTGTGCGCTGCAGGCCAGGAAACCACGCCCATCACCGGAGAGAGACCGTCTTCGGTCGGAAACTTAAATAAAGTAAACGAACCGTTAACGTTACGTTTCCCACTGTGGCATCCAGGGAAGATGCACCAACGAGGTTGAAGAGGCATAACGGGCAAGCTAGCTGCAAACTGACAATTCAAACCAGACTCGTGAGCGGTAAAACCATACACGGGTGAAACCACAGAATGCTAGTGCGCGGTTAATGTATTTATACCTAGAGGGCAGCAGGGGGCGGGTCTACATCGAAGACCGCTTTACGTAAAGCGGTCTTCGATGTAGACCCGCCCATTTTAAACCTGCACACAGAACATTCTCTGAGGCCTAGCTCCTCAAGGAAATGATGAATGGGAAAAATATTTTTTACATGTTTTGAGGGACACATTTAAGGCCTAATTAATATGATAAGAAGAAAAATACTGAATTTGGTTTACCCGGTCTTTAAACATTGCACTGCCACACACAAGCCACATTGCACATTAAACATTAATTAGTGTTAATTAAAGTGCGATGAACTACATTACCCAGCCTGCACCGCAAACAGGACGTATTCTCGTGTGACAGCGAAGACGCCCCAACTCCAAACATTTCCAGGGATACAGAGCGTGACCAGACAGACCAACTTAAACCGCGGCTCAATGGACACAAACAGGAGGCGGTTCCTGTGAGGTAGCCAAGGCTGTGATTGGCTGTCTGGACTTCCAAGCACTTCCCAGAACTTCATTCTTCTGCGCTGAGGATCCCTGAATCTTTCTCTAAACCCACTCTATCTTTAGGTTATTGGTTTATTATAATGATGTGATATTGTGAAGTGTGTCTGTGTAACGCTTATCAATCTTACTATAGAGAAAACAACGTTAGGTAATGTTGCAATAGATTGAAACCTAATGTGTTAAATGAGTCACTTCTCTTCAACCAGTAGAAACAGAGTGTGAAGCGTGTGTGTGTGTGTGTGTGTGTGAGTGTGTGTGTGTGTGTGTGTGTGTTTGTGTGTGAGAGTGAGAGACACAGCCACAGAAAGATAGAGAGAGACAACAAGAGAGAGAGAG
Source organism: Micromesistius poutassou (assembly GCF_964030765.1). Taxonomy (NCBI): domain Eukaryota; kingdom Metazoa; phylum Chordata; class Actinopteri; order Gadiformes; family Gadidae; genus Micromesistius; species Micromesistius poutassou. Next base: position 5,924,075 of record NC_140294.1, read on the forward strand.
AGAGAGAGACAGACAGACAGACAGAGGGAGAGAGAGAGACAACGAGACACCGACAGACAGACAGACAGACAGACAGACAGATGAACAGACAGAGAGGGAGAGAGAGAGAGACAGAAGCTGCTTTCACACATATCCTCCGTCTTTTCTCTGCATTTGTGGATCAGGAGGTTTGACTGTGAGGGTCATTCACACTGACTCACACTTGACTTTGAATCGAGGATATTGTCTCGGCTGTTTTTTATTTTGGGCCGTGGGTACAGCAGGCAAGGTCAGCTCGACTCCACGCTTTCAATCATTTAAAAACTGCAACTTCAAACAATTATTTTATTTATTTTACAATTCAAAAATGAACAAAACTGTCTTCTAAATGAAGGAAATGATACTGGGAAACAAATAAACCATTATAAGCAACGAGTGAACTTAATAAGCGATCAAAATACTCTTTTCAACCACCGCCTCTTTCCCTTGACATTTAGTTTTCACCTGACATATGCGACAGATGTTTAAGGCAACCTGGTCGTACAGGAATCCGTGAAATGAGTCGGTCTACGTCCCGTATAGTAGCCTATATTTTAATTTAACGTCTTTAATGGTAAGAGACCGTACAGGGATGGACAATGGATAATGAGCTTTGTTGGTCTGTGTACAAAGTATAATTCATTTACAGTTGTTCACGTTGTGTAATGAAAAAGGCCAGTTTAGGGGGTATTGCCTAATGTATGTGTCAGAAAATGCAACAAACATTATTTACAATACAAAATATGCAACAACAGTACAGTAGAATCAGGATGTAAGTATAAATAAATATAGATATATATATATCCAGGATGTAAATATGTATAAGGTCTGAAAAATATGAAAATATGACAAAGCAATAATAATGATTATTACTACTTAATACGTAACAAATGAGTCATTAAAGGCTAGTCACCTCCCAAATAAAGTTGCGAAAGCACACGGTGCATGGCGTGTCTGATTTTGTTGTATTGCTCTTAACCACTGCATTAATTTTGTTATTATACAGGCCAGAGGATAATCCACCAAAAATATATATTTTTTAATTTTATTTATGTAGCTTAGTTAAGAGAGAGAACGGTAAATAAACTTGAAGGATTTTTGCATTGGATAGCCAGTGGTGTTATTGTCATGACAACAGAGCCAGCAATAACGTCAAGGTAAATCAACGCTTTCTACCAGTCAGACTCATCACAGGTCGCAACACTATATATAACCTTTAACGTTCACCCAAAGTAACAGATTAAGTAGCCTTAATCAAGTAAATAACTTGATGAATATATAAATGAATCATTACATGCATACATGAATCACAGCGCTCTATAATAATTCCAGTGTTGGCGCCCATTGGCAATTTATTCACAATCAGTTGTGGGAAAGTGGCAGAAATATGACTGTACAGTTATGAATTATGTTCATTATTTAGGCTATTTATTTATTTATTTAGTTTAGCTCTCCTTAAATTAAATTCACGCTTCAAAACGCAAGACTTTTACTGCTAAGGCGAGCTTTACTTTGAAGGCGAGCTGTCTCTGTTTCCGGCTCTCGACTTCCTTGTTCAAATATCATTGTACAACTTGGATAATGGAACAAGCTGACGCTTTGGCGTGCTGAATTGCATTGCACATCTAAACTGGTAGTCTAAACTACCCCCTAAACTGGCCTTCTTCATTATACAACGTAAACAACTGTAAACAACTGTAAATGAATTATACTTCGTACACGGACCACTGATACTATAATATAATAATGTACTAATACTATAATATAATAATGTAATAATACCATAATATAGTAATGTACTAATACTATAATATAATAATGTACAATACTATAATATAATAATGTACTAATACTATAATATAATAATGTACTAATACTATAATATAATAATGTACTAATACTATAATATAATAATGTAATAATACCATAATATAATAATGTACTAATACTATAATATAATAATTTAATAATACTAGAATATAATAATGTAATAATATAATAATGTACTAATACCATAATATAATAATGTACTAATACATAATATAATAATGTAATAATACCATAATATAATAATGTAATACTATAATATAATAATACTATAATATAATAATGTAATAATACTATAATATAATAATGTAATAATACCATAATAATACCATAATATAATAATGTAATAATACTATAATATAATAATGTAATAATACTATAATATAATAATGTAATAATACTATAATATAATAATGTACTAATACCATAATATAATAATGTAATAATACCATAATATAATAATGTAATAATACCATAATATAATAATGTACTAATACTATATAATAATGTAATAATACTATAATATAATAATGTAATAATACTATAATATAATAATGTACTAATACCATAATATAATAATACCATAATATAATAATGTACTACTACTATAATATAATAATGTAATAATACCATAATATAACCATGTGATAATAGCCTGTGTATGCTATCAGTACATTACTGCATGTCAGCGCAGACCAACACTGTTTAGTGATGTCATTGGATATGCTTATTGCATGTTGTTACATGGAGCTCATCACACTAACAATAAGCTGTTATAACTTTATATCAGTCAGCTGTTATCCTGCTCTAAACCATCACACTAACCTGTTATAACTTTATATCAGTCAGCTGTTATCCTGCTCTAAACCACACTAACAATAAGCTGTTATAACTTTATATAAGGTTAGATGGATATTAAACTGTCCCATCACTAGATAAGGTCTGTACCTTCTGTAACAGTCATCACTGTGGTGGAAAGCTGAGGTTGAAATGAGCACAGCTGGTGCAACAGGCTGACTTAATAATTATGTATCTTATATCATATTAACATCTCCTGACCATATTTTCATGGTCTTAAACCAAACCTTTGCTGTAATTTCAAAATCACAAAAGCATTGTAATAAACCATAGTATGTATAGTGACACACAGAAGTCAACGTTTGGTATTTACAGAATGAAGACTGTTTAACCCAACCAATACATTGCTCAATGATTTACGCACTCAACATTAATAAGTATAAGTACTGACGTCTGCTAAAACACATGACAGCTCTTTCACTGTAGCCACATCAATATTGTCAGCTGATCATCTCTCAGTGCTTCTGTTGACATGTGAATCCTGTTTGTTGCAGGAAGAGTTACATGACATGGTCTGTATTGTTCTGATGGTAAATGCTGGTTATTCTTACTCATGTGAATGCAATGTCTGGACCTCAGGGGCAAACTGTACAGCAGGAGACAGAACCTCAACTACAACCTCGTTCCTCGAAGCCCGCCTCCCAAAATCAACGCCGCGAGCAGCACTTTAGATTTATCAGTGATTTTCTATTTTTTTAATTTAATTAACTAACATAACATTGACATTCATTGAAGAGCAAAGATTTAGCTTGAAAACCATCTAATTATTTCTAGAGATATTAATAAATGTCTTGTACTGTGTAGAAAAGTCAAAGTCAAAGTCAGCTTTATTGTGAATTACTCCACATGTCGACATACACAGCAATGGAGAAGACGTTTCTCCCTACCCCACGGTGACGGCCACCCTAGTGCGAGCAGGAGGCTAGTCCCGTGTCTGTGGATCAGAGCCATTGCTCTGCTGTGATTGGTCCAAAATAGAACTCGCGCAACTTTGCGAGCCGCGCAGGTGAAGTATCAACATCACATGAAAGAAGAACGTCAACCAGCCTCCTCAGCAGTGTTTGTAATAACGCCGTTAGGTAACGCCGTTATTTTTTCACTAACGGGTAATCTAACTAATCACTTTTTCCGTTATTACAACAACGTTACCGTTACTGACAGTTAAATGCGGTGCGTTACTATGAATTGATTGAATAAACTGCGTAATCCGAACGCACCCCTGGCTGCACACACAAACTGCTAGGAGACCGGGTGGGTTAGCGATTATGATTGGCTAAGGCAGAGTCGTGTTTCATGGTAGCCAATCGGAGCCAGTGTTTTTACAATTATAATTATTATTATAGATTATTATTATTAATAATATTATTATTATTATTATTATTATTATTATTATTATTATAGACAATTAGAATAGGAAATAGACCACGCAACATCGTGGGGACACACTCTGACACTCTCACTCTTGCTCTTGTTCACCTTGTTGGTCGGACGTAGGAGATAGATAGACTCTAGGGACAGCTTTTTTACTTTTTCATTGTTACTTTGTATTACTTTTTTTTTTTTTTTTTACTTTTATTGGAATAAAACGACCTGACTACGTGTTGTAGTAGGCAATTCCAACCCCCGTTTGGGACTGGGTGCTTTGGCGGGTGACCCAGGAGGGGTACACCCCGCCGCGAGGACCCGCTCTCCCGGTCGTCTAAAGGTGAAGAGCTCATGATACAAAGGGCTGGTGTTGTTGTGGTGCAGTGTTGTTGCTGATGCTGCGGGGAGCGGTCCGATAGTTTAAGAGGTTGGGTTCACTCGATCCGTTGGTGGTGCGGGGAGGTGCCGGGGCGGCTTGTCACCCCCGGTGGAGTTGATCGAAGCGCGCCAGCGTACAATTAGAATATATCCTAGAGGGACCGACTGAGAGGAGCGCGCCTGTAGGACTGGGGGTCTCGACACGACAGAGCTAGGCTAGACCGAGGGCCTCCGACGAGGGGCGGACAGGCCTGACTCAGGTCCCGAAACCTATCGGGGGAAGAGGGCGGGGTCGTGCGCCTGGCAGCTTCACGACGGTGAGGGGTGGTTTGGACCCACCTAGGGCCCGGCTTCCTCGGGGTGGTGGTGCGCGGGGTGCTCGGGGTAGACAAAGGGAAGGGTCTACCTGGTCCGCGGCGGGGTGGTCGGCTATACGGAAGAAGTAGCCGCCACCGGGTCTGCTCTCAACACCACAGAGAGTTACACCCTGAAAAGTGTCCCCGTAGCCAGCTTGTCCTGGGACTCTGTCCAACAATCAACACATCAGGCAACACCAAATGATAAGAAAACTAAAGGAAAACTATTTGGCACATTGGAAAGCGTCCACCAAAAACCAGAGTCAATTGGCTTGCTTTTTGTCCGGCAGAATACCTGACCACCGTGACCGACCCAAACCTGAGGAAATCCTTGACAAGATACAGACTCAGTGAACACAGCCTGGCCACGGAGAAGGGACGCCACAGACAGACCTGGCTGACAAGAGAACACAGACTGTGCTCCCACCGCACACTAAACCAACTACAAGCAGAGCTGCACTTCCTGACCTCCTGCCAGTCATACGAAGACATCGGGAACACACACTTCCCACGGATCACAAAGGAAGGACTTTAAAGACGCTCCAGATGCTCACAAACCGCCAGACCTGTTGGGGGAAACACAACAGTGTGCGATCGCAGCAGCGAGATTGGTCCCCTGTTGTGATGAGAGGAGGACCTCAAGCTCCCCATAAACAGACTCCTCCCCCTGGACTCTTTACACAGTACACTATTGCACATGTGACCGGGTGAGCCATCTCCCTCCTGGTCACTGCATGATGCTGTGCCAGCCGTGCACAGGTTAATTGGGGGGCGGCACTGCGTGCGTGATTTAAAACAGGTGTGTTGGGCACTACTCTCCCTCTTGACTCCACACTGCAGTGCGTCTGTGTCGGTAGGCGTGCATGCCCATGTCTCCGCGTCGCAATATTAAGGTAGGCATCCCGTGTCAACTGCAACTGCCATGTTGTGTTAGTTTTATCGGGCCCTGGGGTTTCATCCTCCCGCTCCGTTGTACAGTACTTGGAGTGACGGTGAGCCGGAGGGGGCGAGCAGTTCGGTGGGCGTGTGCTGGGGTGCAGTAGAGCTCGGAGGTAGGCTGCTCGTAATTGTCTGCTGCTGCAGTTTCCTTTCTCTGCACTAGTTGTGACGCTCTCTCTTTCTCGCTGTACAGCGGGACGCTGTAACCAGCGTCTCCCACTCTCCCACTAGTGCTGCACTTATCCATTTGGCGTCCTGGTGTGTTCCAGTCATTGGCCACCACGACGAGGTCCGCTCCTGTCCTGGTTCGCGAAGCTGTCCTGGTTCGCGAAGCTGTCCTGGTTCGCAAAGCTGTCCTGGTTCGCAAACCTGTCCTGGTTCGCAAAGCTGTCCTGGTTCGAGAATAATCAGACTGAGAAGCTCGTACTGGCTCGGGTCGCTATACGTGGCCGCAGCTTCGGTCCAGTGTGGACACAATTCCAAACGAGTGGCTCGCCTGTCTTGGTTGTGTTTTATGTAATTGCTGCTCCTCACGCAGCAATATCAATTTTTAATAATATATTCTTTTTGTTTGACTTTTGATTTGTTTCTGTTCAGCCATTCATTGGGTTAAATTAGGATTTCGTTATTTTGTTAAGTTGTTTATACATAAATTAGTATTATTTGGTTTTGATATTTCTTTTTGTTAATAATTGTAGTTGATTTCCCTTTCTTTTAACTGAGGTCCCAGATGTCCCCACACTGTGCCTGATTGTAATTTGTGTTTTCTTGTTTTGTACCATAGGTGCTGGGCCCCAGCGAGCGGCAGCCCTTCCCTGGTGGTGGTGTTTGACACAGTTTTGTTGCAGTGCACTGGTGGTTTAGTTTGCATTTATCCCCTTTTGAGTTCCCTGCCGCCGTGGTAAGCCCAGCCCTGATTGGTGTCTAATTGTTAAATAAAATTTTATTCTTTTTGAAACCACGACCTCTGGACCTTGTGTGATTCCGGACCTGTGTTGGCCTTTAGAGGGCTATTTCCTGGGCTAGAGTCCCAGGTGGCGTTGTTGGCAACCTACATCACACATACACACGCATACACCAAACACACTAACACCCGCTCCCGCCACATAATCATTGTTTCTGTACAAGTGCGACCCCTGGCCCACTCCTAATGTGCTCCTGCATATAAAAGCGTGTTTGGCGACGAGTAGAACTGCTTACGGCCATACCACCCTGAACACGCCCGATCTCGTCTGATCTCGGAAGCTAAGCAGGGTCGGGCCTGGTTAGTACTTGGATGGGAGACCGCCTGGGAATACCAGGTGCTGTAAGCTTTTTCTTTTCATCTCGAGCTTTTTGCCTGCAGTTGTTTACCGTGGCCGGATCTTTACCGCCAACTGTTTGGGAGAATTGAAGCAACATACAGACACTGACAACGTCTCTCCAAAATCTTTTTGTGAAACATGCGGACAGTATAGTGAGACTGCCAGCAGGGAGCACCAGAGAGCTGCGACGAGAGCTCTACATTTCGACAACCTTCAGGCGCGCACACACACACACACACACACACACACACACACACACACACACACACACACACACACACACACACAACAGAACATGATACCTGATATTATAACTTAGAGGATAGTGAAATATCAAAAACTATTCAATCGGATAATAATTGCACTATCTGAGGATATTTGCCTACCTGTCGCTCATGAGGTCCGAGAAGAACTGAGCAGAATCTGGCTCTGTCCTGCTTATATTGCCTGTGAGTTCTGTTGGTAAGGCTGCCTGGGTTTGTGACGGCATAATGAGGAGAGCGTTCTTGGTCACCGGTTTATTCAGACGAGCCAGTGTGAGTTTATTGGGGAAGCGTAATGCATTCACTGCATGCTTTTCTGAATCAACGAGTTAAGTATCTCAGAATTATGGGATACGTTTTGATGGCAAATAAAAACAATGCTGTATTTTTCTGAATGAACCAGATAATCCCAAGAGAAGCTGCGTTAGCACAAATGATAAATAAACTCGTTTAGTTTTTCAGGATAAATATAGTCTGACAACACGCTATGTGTGGTGGACGCCTAGTGGTCCTTTTGAATTTGTATAGGCTGAGGCTGTTCTCGCTGTTAAACCGCCAAGCAGAGCGTCGTGTCTGGGAAGGTGGCCTCTAGGCCTGACCATGTGTGGGTATCGCTTCTCGGCCTTTTGGCTAAGATCAAGTGTAGTATCTGTTCTTATCAGTTCAATATCTGATACGTCCCCTACCCGGGGACCATATATTAAATTGATTTTTGGAACTTGGAGATGGAAAAGGGGCTTGCTCCGTCCACTCCACGCATCGACCTGGTATTGCAGTACCTCCAGGACCGGTGCACCCTCCTATGACTGTTCAAATCAAAAGGCATCTCCTGCTGATGCTACACCCGTCCGCGTTTAAGACAACAAAGTGACATGGATCATTTACAGTTTAAACGTGCGTATGAAAACGCACCATGAACATTTATTCCAACGGGATTCTGTTATAGGCTATATATATATTTATATAAACAATAATACATTGTAGCGTTCAAATAACTCTGATCTCCAGGTTTGCTGTCGTTTTGCTTCCACCCACGCTGATTTCAGATTCAAGTTAAAAACGTGTGATCGGTGGTCTACAGTGTCTATACAGTCTAGACGTGTAGGAATGTTGCCAACACTTTGTGTTCCAGTGTATCTCGTCCCTTTGCTGAATGCTTTGCAACCGTCCCCCACGGGAGCACGCGTGGGCAACGTGTAGCCACCCTGAACGCTCACAACTCATACTTACCTGGCAAGAGAGATACCATGATCAAGAAGGTGGTTCACCCATAGCGAGGCTCAGCCATTGCACTGAGGCTGTTGCTGACCCGTGCGAATTCCCCAAATGTGGGAATCTCGATTGCATAATTTCTGGTAGTGGGGGACTGCGTTCGCGCTCTCCCCTGATTATGTTGTTCTAAAGAAAAAACAGCTACGAATGCCTGCATCGCACCCCAGCTGTTGGAGCGCTACGTTTCTTCAAACGTTTACACAAACGCATACGCAGTGTATTGCATTGCGTTTTTATACGGAGCTTTGAGTCTGGAATAACGTATTCCTTCATTCATCTATTCATTGTGGTAACTGTTATGATTAGATGTTATTACATGTTTGACCGCTAGGCGGCAGTACTGGTTAGTAGTCAGCTTACCGTACCATATAACGGACTAGAGCAAGACTGCATGAAGCCACATGTATGTTATTGAGAACGTGAGACATTAAACTAAGTTACAAGCTATCAACACGGCCTCATCCTTGGAACACGAACATGACATGGTACCAGGAGTAAACTCGAATGGGCGACATGGATTTAAAACCACCGGAAAGTTTGAAACTGACGGGGAATGTCGACGAGAACTGGCGCACCTTCAAACAGCGGTTTCACCTTTATGTTTCTGCTATGGGACTCGAGGCGAAGCCGGAAGCTAGAAAGGTAGCGCTGCTGCTAACAATAGCAGGGCCACAGGCCATAGAAGTATTTAACATGTTCGTGTTTGACAGTCCTGAAGATAATGAAAAGTTGGATGTAGTGCTTAGCAAGTTTGATACTCACTGTTCTCCGAAGAAGAACGAGACGTACGAGAGGTACGTGTTTCGGTCTCGTACACAGCGCCAGCATGAGCCCTTCGATAGCTTCCTGATGGACTTGCGGCTAAAGGCGCAGTCCTGCAACTTCGCAGCGCTGACGGATTCCATGGTCCGGGACCAGATTGTATTCGGTGTGGCGGATAAAAAGGTCAGAGAGAGGCTACTACGGGAGATGGAGCTGACGCTGGCAGGAGCCATTAAGATCTGCCAGGCCAGTGAGCTGTCCCAAAGGCACGTGAGGACGTTCAGCGAGATGTCTGCAGTCGCCTCGGCGCAGAGCGACAGCGCGGCAGCGGTTGGAGCAGTGTCGTATCAGCGGGGACGGCGCACACAGACCCGGCCTGCACAGCAGGAGGACGTGATGATAAACTGCAAGCGCTGCGGCTCACAGCACAAGCCTAGACAGTGTCCAGCGTTTGGTAAGCAATGCTCTACTTGCCAAGGCAAGAATCATTTTGCTAAACAATGCTTCTCCAAACGGAAAGAGTGGAAGAAAGGAAAAACTGTAAACTTAATAGACGAGCCTGATCTAAGTGACACGTTCTTTGTTGGAATGGTGAATTGTGAAAGTGAACAAATAAATAAACCAGACAATGTAAATGATGTCACTACAGAAGATAAGTGGATAGCTCCTCTAATGATAAATGGGACTGTAGTCACCATGAGATTGGACACTGGTGCAAAAGCAAATCTCATAAGCATGTGTGATGTGAAGGCAATGAAAGATAAGCCACAAATAAAAAGAAAAGAATCTGGACTGAAAGACTACAATGGGCGGCCAATCAAATGTTTGGGCACATGCAGGTTGAGTGTCACAGTTAAAGGAAAAGTGCACCACCTATTCTTCTTTGTTGTGAATGAGGGACGTGAATCACTTCTTGGTGACAGAGCCTGTGAAGAACTGGGGCTTGTGAAAAGAGTGTATCGCATCATCCCAACCATAAACCCAACAAATGACTCTATGGACACAATTGTTCAGAACTTTTCAGATGTTTTCAAGGGTTTTGGTGTTTTGCCCTTCACATATAAAATACAGTTGAAAGAAGGAGCCCAACCAGTTGTGCATGCAGCACGCAGAGTTCCGGCGCCACTGAAAGACTGCCTAAAGAAAGAACTCGATAGAATGATCATGCTAGGAGTGATCAAAAAGGTTAATGAGCCTACAGACTGGGTCAACTCACTGGTCATCACAAAGAAAAAGAATGGTGAGTTGAGAATATGTATGGACCCTAAAGACTTAAATGAGAGCATAAAGCGTGAACATTATCAAATACCTACACGTGAAGAGATCATCAGTGAAATGTCAGGTGCCAACTACTTCACAAAGCTTGACGCCTCACAAGGCTTCTGGCAGCTGAAACTGGATGAAAGCAGCACCAAGTACTGTACCTTTAATACGCCCTTCGGCAGACACTGCTTTCTCAGACTGCCTTTTGGAATCAAGTCAGCACCTGAAATATTTCACAGAGCGATGGAGCAGATCATCGAGGGCTTGGATGGAGTTCGAGTCTACATTGATGACTTCATCATATGGGGTTCCACAGCCCAAGAGCACAACGAGAGGCTGAACAGGGTTATGGAACGCATACAAAAGTATGGACTGAAACTCAACAAGCGTAAATGTGAGTTTGGCGTTCAAGAGATCCTCTTCCTGGGAGACAAGCTGTCTGCACGTGGTGTCCAACCAGATAAAGACAAAATACATGCAATACAGAACATGCCAAGGCCCACAGACAAGACAGGGGTGCTACGCATCATGGGGATGGTGAATTTCATAGGTAAATTCATTCCCAATCTGACAGCAAAGACATCATGCATACGAGAGCTTCTGCACAGGGACTGTGAGTTTAAATGGACAGTGAAACATGAGCATGAGTGGCAAAAACTCAAGGACACACTGAGCACAGCACCTGTGTTGTCATTTTATGACCACACGAAGAGGATAAAAGTGTCTACAGATGCTTCCAAAGATGGTATTGGTGCCGTTCTACTCCAGGCTGAGGGTGAGCACTGGAAACCGGTAGCCTATGCATCTCGGGCTATGACAAAAACTGAATGCCGATACGCTCAGATCGAAAAAGAATGTTTGGGACTGGCGTATGGTTTGGAGCGGTTTCATAGCTACGTGTACGGCCTGCCGTCTTTCACAGTCGAAACTGATCATCGACCGCTGGTCGCCATCATCAAAAAGAATCTGAATGAAATGTCTCCACGGATTCAGCGGTTAATGATGAAGATGCAAAGGTATGATTTTGAACTGATATATACTCCAGGTAAACACCTAGTCCTTGCTGATGCCCTATCCAGAGCAACTACAGGCGACAGTGTGAGTGCAACAGACGAGGACATACAGTGTCACGTGAACATGGTGTCGGCTACACTGCCTGTGTCTGACACAAAGTCAAGACAAATAGCGGGGGCTACAGCAACGGATGCTGAGCTACAGCATGTCATGCAGAACATGGATGAGGGATGGCCAGCTGGTTCATGTCCACAATTTTACCATGTTAGAGGTGAGCTTAGTACTGTGGATGGTCTGCTGTTGAAAAAGGGCAGGATTGTTATTCCACAGGCTTTGAGAATGGACATGTTGCACAGGATACATGAAGGCCATCTCGGCATCGAAAAGTGTAAAAGGAGGGCGAGAGACACGGTTTTCTGGCCCGGACTGAACAAAGACATTGAAACACTTATAAGTAAATGTGAAACATGCCAGAAACACAGGAACAAGCAGAGCAAAGAGCCTATGGTGGTAGCTGAGGTGCCAACAGCACCATGGCACAAAGTAGGAATGGACTTGTTTCATCTCAGAGGTAAAGACTATTTAGTGATAATGGATTACTACTCAAACTTCCCTGAGATGGCGCTACTAACAAGCTCAACATCAACTTGTGTCATAACACATGCTAAATCTATCTTCGCCAGGCATGGCATCCCACACACCGTGGTGAGCGACAATGGCCCCTGCTTCAGCAGCAAAGAATGGCAGAAGTTTGCAGAGCAATATGATTTCAAGCATGTGACGTCAAGCCCACACTATGCACAGTCAAACGGGCAAGCTGAAAAAGGAGTTCACATTCTCAAGCAACTCCTAAAGAAAGCAGCTGACAGTGACTCGGATCCCTATCTGGCTTTATTGAGTTACAGAGCATCACCTCTTCAGTGCGGCCTGTCACCAGCTGAACTGCTGATGAAGAGGAAGCTACGAACAACTTTGCCGAGTCATCAAAACGACAAATTAAAGCAAAAGAATCACTCAAAGATTGAACATAAGCTACGACAACAGAAAATGATGCAAAAGTCATTCTATGACAGAACAACCAAGCATCTCCCTCCACTGACTACCAACAACACAGTCAGGATTGAGGATGCTGATGGATGGAGTACAAAAGCAACTGTCCTGCAAGAAGTTGCTCCACGATCGTACACAGTGAAAACTGATGATGGACAAATCCTCAGACGCAATCGTCGCAGTCTGTTAAAGACTCCTCAAGGGACTGTTGGTGAGCTCAGTGTAACCTGTGGTGAATCTCAGGTAATTCCCAAACCTGTTATGGACTGTAACACTGACTCTCACACACCTACTCCAAGCGAACCTGAGTTAAGAAGGTCCACAAGAGAAATCAGAAAGCCTGATAGACTGAACTTATAAACAAAGAAAATTCAATATGCATGTTAAAGATGTTGAACAAATTGTATATTGACTGATGTTGTGAATGTGTTCTAAATGGTCTAGTGTTGGCTTAGATATGAGTTATGCAATCTGATATAAACTGTTTATACTGCTTATGTGTTGCAGAGTTATGCTGAATGTGAAATGGTTAAAATAACTGATACAGCTAATGTGATAATTCATGTTAATGCATTTTAACTTAGAAAAAGGGGGATGTTATGATTAGATGTTATTACATATTTGACCGCTAGGCGGCAGTACTGGTTAGTAGTCAGCTTACTGTACCATATAACGGACTAGAGCAAGACTGCATGAAGCCACATATATGTTATTGAGAACGTGAGACATTAAACTAAGTTACAAGCTATCAACACGGCCTCATCCTTGGAACACGAACATGACAGTAACTAATCATTGTTTCTGTACAAGTGCGACCCCTGGCCCACTCCTAATGTGCTCCTGCATATAAAAGCGTGTTTGGCGACGAGTAGAATTGCTTACGGCCATACCACCCTGAACACGCCCGATCTCGTCTGATCTCGGAAGCTAAGCAGGGTCGGGACTGGTTAGTACTTGGATGGGAGACCGCCTGGGAATACCAGGTGCTGTAAGCTTTTTCTTTTCATCTCGAGCTTTTTGCCTGCAATTGTTTACCGTGGCCGGATCTTTACCGCCAACTGTTTGGGAGAATTGAAGCAACATACAGACACTGACAACGTCTCTCCAAAATCTTTTTGTGAAACATGCGGACAGTATAGTGAGACTGCCAGCAGGGAGCACCAGAGAGCTGCGACGAGAGCTCTACATTTCGACAACCTTCAGGCGCGCACACACACACGCACACACACACACACACACACACGCACGCACGCACGCACGCACGCACACACACACACACACACACACACACACACACACACACACACACAGAACATGAACATGATACCTGATATTATAACTTAGAGGATAGTGAAATATCAAAAACTATTCAATCGGATAATAATTGCACTATCTGAGGATATTTGCCTACCTGTCGCTCATGAGGTCCGAGAAGAACTGAGCAGAATCTGGCTCTGTCCTGCTTATATTGCCTGTGAGTTCTGTTGGTAAGGCTGCCTGGGTTTGTGACGGCATAATGAGGAGAGCGTTCTTGGTCACCGGTTTATTCACACGCGCCAGTGTGAGTTTATTGGGGAAGCGTAATGCATTCACTGCATGCTTTTCTGAATCAACGAGTTAAGTATCTCAGAATTATGGGATACGTTTTGATGGCAAATAAAAACGATGCTGTATTTTTCTGAATGAACCAGATAATCCCAAGAGAAGCTGCGTTAGCACAAATGATAAATAAACTCGTTTAGTTTTTCAGGATAAATATAGTCTGACAACACGCTATGTGTGGTGGACGCCTAGTGGTCCTTTTGAATTTGTATAGGCTGAGGCTGTTCTCGCTGTTAAACCGCCAAGCAGAGCGTCGTGTCTGGGAAGGTGGCCTCTAGGCCTGACCATGTGTGGGTATCGCTTCTCGGCCTTTTGGCTAAGATCAAGTGTAGTATCTGTTCTTATCAGTTTAATATCTGATACGTCTCCTACCCGGGGACCATATATTAAATTGATTTTTGGAACTTGGAGATGGAAAAGGGGCTTGCTCCGTCCACTCCACGCATCGACCTGGTATTGCAGTACCTCCAGGACCGGTGCACCCTCCTATGACTGTTCAAATCAAAAGGCATCTCCTGCTGATGCTACACCCGTCCGCGTTTAAGACAACAAAGTGACATGGATCATTTACAGTTTAAACGTGCGTATGAAAACGCACCATGAACATTTATTCCAACGGGATTCTGTTATAGGCTATATATATATATATATATATTTCTATAAACAATAATACATTGTAGTGTTCAAATAACTCTGATCTCCAGGTTTGCTGTCGTTTTGCTTCCACCCACGCTGATTTCAGATTCAAGTTAAAAACGTGTGATCGGTGGTCTACAGTGTCTATACAGTCTAGACGTGTAGGAATGTTGCCAACACTTTGTGTTCCAGTGTATCTCGTCCCTTTGCCGAACGCTTTGCAACCGTCCCCCACGGGAGCACGCGTGGGCAACGTGTAGCCACCCTGAACGCTCACAACTCATACTTACCTGGCAAGAGAGATACCATGATCAAGAAGGTGGTTCACCCATAGCGAGGCTCAGCCATTGCACTGAGGCTGTTGCTGACCCGTGCGAATTCCCCAAATGTGGGAATCTCGATTGCATAATTTCTGGTAGTGGGGGACTGCGTTCGCGCTCTCCCCTGATTATGTTGTTCTAAAGAAAAAACAGCTACGAATGCCTGCGTCGCACCCCAGGTGTTGGAGCGCTACGTTTCTTCAAACTTTTCACAAACGCATACGCAGTGTATTTGCATTGCGTTTTTATACGGAGCTTTGAGTCTGGAATAACGTATTCCTTCATTCATCTATTCATTGTGGTAACTAATCATTGTTTCTGTACAAGTGCGACCCCTGGCCTCAGCAGCTTTCTCACTCCTAATGTGCTCCTGCATATAAAAGCGTGTTTGGCGACGGGTAGACTTGCTTACGGCCATACCATCCTGAACACGCCCGATCTCGTCTGATCTCGGAAGCTAAGCAGGGTCGGGCCTGGTTAGTACTTGGATGGGAGACCGCCTGGGAATACCAGGTGCTGTAAGCTTTTTCTTTTCATCTCGAGCTTTTTGCCTGCAATTGTTTACCGTGGCCGGATCTTTACCGCCAACTGTTTGGGAGAATTGAAGCAACATACAGAAAACTGACAACGTCTCTCCAAAATCTTTTTGTGAAACATGCGGACAGTATAGTGAGACTGCCAGCAGGGAGCACCAGAGAGCTGCGACGAGAGCTCTACATTTCGACAACCTTCAGGCGCGCACACACACGCACACACACACACACACACACACACGCACGCACACACACACAACAGAACATGATACCTGATATTATAACTTAGAGGATAGTGAAATATCAAAAACTATTCAATCGGATAATAATTGCACTATCTGAGGATATTTGCCTACCTGTCGCTCATGAGGTCCGAGAAGAACTGAGCAGAATCTGGCTCTGTCCTGCTTATATTGCCTGTGAGTTCTGTTGGTAAGGCTGCCTGGGTTTGTGACGGCATAATGAGGAGAGCGTTCTTGGTCACCGGTTTATTCAGACGCGCCAGTGTGAGTTTATTGGGGAAGCGTAATGCATTCACTGCATGCTTTTCTGAATCAACGAGTTAAGTATCTCAGAATTATGGGATACGTTTTGATGGCAAATAAAAACGATGCTGTATTTTTCTGAATGAACCAGATAATCCCAAGAGAAGCTGCGTTAGCACAAATGATAAATAAACTCGTTTAGTTTTTCAGGATAAATGTAATATCGTGAGAATCTAGTTCTGTAGTCCTTCCCCAACAGATCTTAAAGGACCCACAAAGACGCTGGTATAGAAAAGATAAATCTTAATTTATTATGACACAATAAATATAGTAAATATAAACAAGGAGGTAAGACCTGGTCACATAAAAACAGTCGCCCAAAATCTTATTCCATCAGTTCAGTTATTGCACAGCACTCAAAAGATGGCGATACACAGCACAACGAGATAGTCTAAGCACATAGTAATACAAGTGACAAACCACAGCAAACTTATTAGTATGAACATAGATTAGTGGACAACACGCGCTCTCGACCAGGCCCTAATAATTAGGACCCCCCCCCATCCCAAAAGAAACAAAAGAAATGAAGTTCAAACCAAAATAGATTAATATAATAATTAAATTCCCACAGAAGCTTGGAGGTAAACTATACAGGGGAGAAAGCGGCACAAACACTCAGACGCACGCCACGTCTGAAACAGACCAAAAACACACATAATGACACACAGCACACAGATAGAAACATATCATCTTCAGTTAAACGTTCCCTGTACTATACAGTACGTTAAACATAAAATCAATCGTACATATGGCACACCATTTGTAATAAATATGCGGGAAATGTAGACAGAAGTATTGCTAAAGTGCAATTAGACTCACGAGTGGCTACCTTGCGCAATGACTCCCGACACGACACGCCACGTCTTTGGGCAATGCTCTCCGTAGCCCCAGTTCGCGGCGATGGGCCGATCAGTGTGAATGAACACGCTCGCTCGTCCAATTACACATTAGACGCAGGTGGTGGGACTCCGGCCCAGCTCTCTAGCCTTAAGCTCCAGTGTGAGACCACGCCCATTCAACGCACCACCCCCGAGATCAAACCGGCTCCCTCTGTAGGGAGGGAGTGTATGTAATCAATGAATATTTAGTCTATACTTAAACTAATAATTCACCCCGTCACATAAATATAGTCTGACAACACGCTATGTGTGGTGGACGCCTAGTGGTCCTTTTGAATTTGTATAGGCTGAGGCTGTTCTCGCTGTTAAACCGCCAAGCAGAGCGTCGTGTCTGGGAAGGTGGCCTCTAGGCCTGACAATGTGTGGGTATCGCTTCTCGGCCTTTTGGCTAAGATCAAGTGTAGTATCTGTTCTTATCAGTTTAATATCTGATACGTCCCCTACCCGGGGACCAGATATTAAATTGATTTTTGGAACTTGGAGATGGGAAAGGGGCTTGCTCCGTCCACTCCACGCATCGACCTGGTATTGCAGTACCTCCAGGACCGGTGCACCCTCCTATGACTGTTCAAATCAAAAGGCATCTCCTGCTGATGCTACACCCGTCCGCGTTTAAGACAACAAAGTGACATGGATCATTTACAGTTTAAACGTGCGTATGAAAACGCACCATGAACATTTATTCCAACGGGATTCTGTTATAGGCTATATATATATTTATATAAACAATAATACATTGTAGTGTTCAAATAACTCTGATCTCCAGGTTTGCTGTCGTTTTGCTTCCACCCACGCTGATTTCAGATTCAAGTTAAAAACGTGTGATCGGTGGTCTACAGTGTCTATACAGTCTAGACGTGTAGGAATGTTGCCAACACTTTGTGTTCCAGTGTATCTCGTCCCTTTGCTGAATGCTTTGCAACCGTCCCCCACGGGAGCATGCGTGGGCAACGTGTAGCCACCCTGAACGCTCACAACTCATACTTACCTGGCAAGAGAGATACCATGATCAAGAAGGTGGTTCACCCATAGCGAGGCTCAGCCATTGCACTGAGGCTGTTGCTGACCCGTGCGAATTCCCCAAATGTGGGAATCTCGATTGCATAATTTCTGGTAGTGGGGGACTGCGTTCGCGCTCTCCCCTGATTATGTTGTTCTAAAGAAAAAACAGTTACGAATGCATGCATCGCACCCCAGGTGTTGGAGCGCTACGTTTCTTCAAACGTTTACACAAACGCATACGCAGTGTCAGCGCCGTCGTATAGGGGGGAAAGGTTATGACAATTATAAGGGCCCACAGCCCGCTAGGGCCCACACACAGCCCCCAGTAGCCTCTATGACAAAATTATTATGCATACACTGAACTAATATATATTCATATGAATGAATCCGAATTAAAACAAAGCCACAAATCATACAATATTCTAATTTTAATAATTTCAATAATCCCCTTGGCCCCTTCTTAAAAAATGGTTTGGTCCACACCGCGGTTCGTTCTTCCCAGGGACGTGCACAGGAGTTTTGAGGGGCAGGTGACGAGCGCTACGAGCGGACGAGCGCTATTGTGGGCGCGATTGTTGACGGTGGGGGGGGGGTTGGATCACGGACGAGCGCTATTGTTAACGGGGCGTTCGATCGCGGACGAGCACTTTTGCGGGCGCGATTGTTGAAGAACACTCAGAGGGCACTTTTTAATACGAGGCAAAAAATATGGAAGCATGTATGTAGCAAAATTCTAATGGCAATGCAATTTGCAATTTGCAGTTCAATAAGTCATTGCATTATGCAATTGACAATTCATTATGCAATTTAGTAATGTAATTTGAAAATACGTTATTCAAAGTGTATTTTAATATGCAAAGTGACAATGAAATCTTCAATTCAATTTTAAAAAGTTATAACAATAAAAATAGAATTAACATTTAGTCGCCTTTATTCAAATGGAAAAGCTATAGCGCCCCTGTAATTGCAATGCACTTTGCCACGCTCTGTGTGTTGCAAATTTCAAATGACATTTCAATCCGCAAAACGCTTTGCAAAACGCTTTGCAAAACATTTTGCAAAACATTTTGCAATCTACCAGCGAATAGTGTGTGGGCAGGATCTACGTCACTTCCTCGTAATTTCCTTGTAATACCCTATCTCCCAGAGCACACACTCTATCAACTGCATCTGTGTCTTCAACACGATTGCACAGCACATCATCTGCCAAACTTCGGAGCGTAGCGACAATCTCCTCCATTGCTGACACATACAAACATAAACAAGGAAATTATGAGGAAGTGACGGTCCCGACTCCCGCCCACACACGATCCGCTGATAAGATTGCAAAATCTTTTGCAAAACGTTTTGCAAAGCATTTTGCAAAGCGTTTTGCGGATTGAAATGTCATTTGAATTTTGCAACACACAGAGCGTGGCAAAGTGAATTCCAATTACGGGGGCGCTTTTTATTGTTATAACTTTTTTAAATTGAATTGAGGATTTCATTGTCACTTTGCATATTAAAATACACTTTGTATTTTCAAATTACATTATTAAATTGCATGATGAATTGACAATTACATAATGCAATGACTTATTGAATTGCTAATTGCAAATTGCATTTCCATTTGAATTTTGCTACATATATGCTTCCATAAAAAAGGGCAGGGGCTCAAGCACCCCTAGGGCCCTATGTGTGCACGTGCCTGGGTCTTCCCATGGTTCTTCCTCAGTGGAAGTGAGTGATTGATGAGACTTACAGTGAACAAACAATCCAATTTAAACTTTAATTGAGATTAGATGAGGCTTGTTGTTGTTTTTCTTATTTGTTTTACAACAATGTATTCCATGTGCTCTTTGTTTCACTTGCACATTTAAGTTAAACGCTACATATTTACCTGTGGACTATCTTGAGCCAGGACACTTTGTTTTTTGCATATCAGTGCTTGATTGTTAAATACAATAAAATACCCACACTTATTTGTTGAGTGGTTAATTGAAAATGTATTTGCAAACAGAGGTGTAATAACGTGTTGCAAATCAGGGAAATGAGAATAAGACAATTAATATTACATAATTTACATAATAATACACTTGTTAAGTCGTTAAATGTAAAAAAGGAAACAAATTGGGTGTATTACACCAGGCACCGTCAAGAACACTGAAAAACAAGAACATTTAAGGTGGCAATGAATGGGGTAGAGGGGCCCACACCGATATTCTTTCAGGGGGCCCAGAATTCCTAGCAACTGTCCTGCGCAGTGTATTGCATTGCATTTTTATACGGAGCTTTGAGTCTGGAATAACGTATTCCTTCATTCATCTATTCATTGTGGTAACTAATCATTGTTTCTGTACAAGTGCGACCCCTGGCCTCAGCAGCTTTCTCACTCCTAATGTGCTCCTGCATATAAAAGCGTGTTTGGCGACAGGTAGAATTGCTTACGGCCATACTACCCTGAACACGCCCGATCTCGTCTGATCTCGCAAGCTAAGCAGGGTCGGGCCTGGTTAGTACTTGGATGGGAGACCGCCTGGGAATACCAGGTGCTGTAAACTTTTTCTTTTCATCTCGAGCTTTTTGCCTGCAATTGTTTACCGTGGCCGGATCTTTACCGCCAACTGTTTGGGAGAATTGAAGCAACATACAGACACTGACAACGTCTCTCCAAAATCTTTTTGTGAAACATGCGGACAGTATAGTGAGACTGCCAGCAGGGAGCACCAGAGAGCTGCGACGAGAGCTCTACATTTCGACAACCTTCAGGCGCGCGCACACACACACACACACACACACACACACACACACACACACACACACACACACACACACACACACACACACACACACACACACACACACAACAGAACATGATACCTGATATTATAACTTAGAGGATAGTGAAATATCAAAAACTATTCAATCGGATAATAATTGCGCTATTTGAGGATATTTGCCTACCTGTCGCTCATGAGGTCCAAGAAGAACTGAGCAGAATCTGGCTCTGTCCTGCTTATATTGCCTGTGAGTTCTGTTGGTAAGGCTGCCTGGGTTTGTGACGGCATAATGAGGAAAGCGTTCTTGGTCACCGGTTTATTCAGACGCGCCAGTGTGAGTTTATTGGGGAAGCGTAATGCATTCACAAATTGTGCCCATTCTACTTTTGGCAATTTTTTATTTAATCTGAATAGTGTACAGACATTGTATTGTGTTGTCAAAAATGATTCAAAAGAATGAACGAATATAACTATTTGGTTAAAAAAAATTACATTTCACATTTTCAGCTAATCTTGTTTTGCATCACTAAACATAAAAAAATAAACATGAAAATCATTCAGAAAAAAAAATATTGAACGTCATAGTGTAACCAGTTATGATGGGTTATATATTTTATAGTACACAGTGTAAATTTCTTAATTATTTTTCCTCTTGTTAAATGACAGTTAATAGTATGATATGAATGCAGTTCTCTTAGATCTCACATGGTAGAGATTATAATTCAGGAAAAAATATAATTTTTTTATCAAACAAAAGTCCTAGTCTGTTCGATGGACAGGTGAGATGATCATGGGGGCAGAGTTTCTACCAACTTCATGATCACATGGACAGAGTAATGGATAGAGAGGCGCAGTAAAGGTGCAGCCAGTAGCAGAGTAGATATGAACCCTGGCTTCCACATCATAGAAGGAGAGCAGACCCTCATCATAATCAACAAACACCCCCACCTTCTGGGGCTCAGCTCTGAGAGGGACATGGACATCAGCATCATCTCTAAATACCAACCTATCCTTTTTGAAGTAAAAAGTCCAGTAACCCATCTCAGGGGTCACTATGATCCAACCTTTTCTGAAGATGGATTCTCTGGCAACTCCTAAACACCATTCAGTCTTGTCTTTAACCTGGACCTCAAAGTAAAATCTCCCTGAGCAAGAGTGTTGCGTTGTTTTGATCGCTGTATATGTTTGAATGGAGTTACGTTTTGTGTTGTGAGAAGTACCTGGAAAAAAACAGCATTCAGTGCGATGAGTAAAGTAGTCTATAGTCGCTGTCCTTTGAGGGTAGAGCTGAACCATGGATCAGTGGAGCAAAATAATTGTGCGCCGTCTTAAAAAAGGCTAAATTACAGCTAAAGCACTTCAAATATTTGCACAAATAAACCGTAATATTGCCTAGGTAATTTGTAAACACGTGTAATGTGTATGCAAGACAATACTTAACACAATCCTGGATGAGCTAGAAAGGAGAGCAGAGATAGGAGAGAGGAGGAAGAGAAGAGAGGAAGGAGAGAGGATAAACTAAGAGAGGATGGAGAGGAGAGGAGATATGACAAG
Organism: Micromesistius poutassou; assembly: GCF_964030765.1. Taxonomy (NCBI): domain Eukaryota; kingdom Metazoa; phylum Chordata; class Actinopteri; order Gadiformes; family Gadidae; genus Micromesistius; species Micromesistius poutassou. The sequence goes on from NC_140294.1 coordinate 5,946,594, forward strand.
ACAAAGTCAGGGTACTCACACACATGGGGAGAATCTTTAAATGTAGTCACTGTGACCTTTGTGTTAGTGTGTTACACATGTTGGGTTGTTGCATGGTAGACATTAAAAGTAAGTCGACTAATCAGCTGTTTTTCCATTTTTATTTAAATCATAAAAGTGTTGTCATACATTCATATATTTTATTGTCTTCATTCATGATTCAGAAGTAAAGTAATGATGCATTATATTATGATTATTATGATGCACAGCATTCCCTGAAACTAGTTATACATAACTGCAACCATAAACTATTTTATTGCAGAAAACCTTTAAAAACATGAAAAAGAGACAATGAAGAACATAATGTTATTTAATGATTTACAATGGGTTATAATTTATAATAGTCAAGGTTCACTTCCTACTGAATGTTTCCTTGTTAAATGACAGTACAACATTAATGCAGATCTCACATAGTAGAGATTCTAATTCAGGAAACAACATTAGTTGTTTTGGTTGTTTGATTATTTTATTATCAAACAAATGTCCTAGTCTGTTTGATTGACAGGTGAGATGATCAGGGGGGCAGAGTTGTTACCTTCATAATTATTGCCACCTGGGCAGAGGATTGGATAGAGAGGCTCACTGAAGGTGCAGCCAGTAGCAGAGTAGATATGAACCCGGGCTTCCACATCATAGAAGAAGACCAGACTCTCATCATAATCAACAAACACCCCCACCTTCTGGAGCTCAACTCTCAGAGGGAGACGGACAGAAGGGTTATCTCTGAATACGAACCCATCCTTGTCGTAGTTAAGAGTCCAGTAACCCGTCTCAGGGGTCACCATGGTCTGACCTTTTCTGTTGATGGACTCTCTGGCCACTCCTAAACACCATGCAGTCTTGTCTTTAACCTGGACCTCAAAGTAAAATCTCCCTGAGGAGAAGCTCTGCCTCGTGAGAACAAATATATACTCTGTAAATCTCTTAGGGTTGTCTGGGAGTTCCTTCTCTTCATCTCCATCATGTACTTGTTTCCCATCCTCAGGCAGGATGAGTTTGGGATAAGCTGTATCAGGATCCAGAGTCACATCTACTTCATACTGCTGGACCCTCTTCAGTTCACCATCAGGCAGCTTCTTCATCTCCATGTTCAGTGTCTCCTCCAGCTGATCCAGGGATCTCCTCAAGGTCCCTACGTATGACAGAGGATGGACCTCCACCGTCGTCCAGTCCCTGGTGGGTGGAGGATCCTTCAGGGATCTGAAGGCCTGGAGGAAGTGGAGGTGGTCTTTAGTGTGTGAGAGCTGCTTCAACTCTGAGCTTCTATTGGTCAGATCTTCGATTTCCTGCTCCAGCTCTTTGATGAGGCCTTCAGCTTGTTTCTCTGTGGATTTCAGGTTCTCTTTAACCGTTTGGTTGAAATCATCCTGGCACTTTTTAACACAGCCTATCAGAGCAGTGAATACCTGCCCACCATCGGCTATTTCTCTGTCTGCATCTTTGTTGCTCAGTTCTACTGTGTCTTTGATCTCCTTAATCTTTAGTTTTCTCTCATGGATCATCTGAGGAACTTCAGCCTCTATCTTCCCCAGCTGGGCCGTTTTCACTTCATATTCCTCCTTTAGAGGTACAACAGGATGGGACATGTGGACCGCCTCTGTGCAGAACTGACACACACACACCTGTTCAGTCTGGCAAAAGAGCTCCAGAAGTCGGTCATGTTTCTTACACATCCTGTCTTCCAGACGGTCCATAGGCTCGACCAGCCGATGTTTCTTCAGGCCTGCGACTCTCTGATGTGGCTCCAGGTGGGTTTGGCAGTAAGAGACAAGACACACTAGGCAGGACTTCACGGCCTTCAGCTGGGTCCCAGTACAGATGTCACAGGGAACTTCTGCTGGTTCAACACAAGGCTGCTCTTTTACTTGTAGAGAAGTTCCAAACCGATCAACCATCTCTGATAAGAGGGTATTGACCTGTAAATCAGGTCTTATGTTGAAAAGCTTGTTGCAAACGGGGCATTTGTACTTAACTATTTCATCCCAGAACTTTGTAATACAGGTTCTGCAGAAGTTGTGTCCACATGGTGTGGTGACTGGGATGTTGAAGACATCCAGACAGATGGAACATGAAAAGTTCTCCTCGGACCAGGAAGTGTTAGCAGAGGCCATTCCTAGACACAGACGACAAGGTTTATGTATTTAGCAATCCCATAATTTTTTGTTTTTCCATAACGGCAATAGTGGTTTTAACTTCTCAAAGTTGTGCTGCTTTACTCACCTTGTCGTTGTTGTTTCTGTCTGTCACACAATTTTTTCCAAAATGGGTTTATCCTGAATGAGAGAACTGCTTCCACGTCGGTTGCTTTGGTTCCTATGAACCTTAGGTTTCGTTTCCTCAACATGACGTCCTCTCCTCTCCACCCCTGACACCTGGCTCCGCCCCCACGGCACCTGAGTGCACTGCATTATTGCGCACTGTGTGGCCTCTTCAAATGCGTTGATGTGTGCTCTCTTCTTTCTGGAGTTAAGAGAGCCGATGCAGAACGAGAGACATTGTGGTTATTTGCGACTGTAACTGGGATTCATCGGTGTTGATCTATCCGGGTTTCCGGGGCTTCCCCGAATACTTTCTATCAAACCCCGATCCGATTTTCAACAGAAACAGACGGAGAGCAAATAGCTGTTTATTGGCGCTACGCTGCTGTAGGAACTCTCCCCGATGTGTACGCGCACAGTGCACACAGCGATACAGTCTGGTCAGTGGGGGATTTCCTTTTGCTTTTGGAAAGTTTGCCCTGTTTGCAGAACTAGTGCACCCCCTGCTGGTAAAAGTGGGTCACACACACACACACACACACACACACACACACACACACAGAGGAGAAAATGAAGGAGGAGGTGGAGGAGAGAGGAGAGGGGGAGAGAGGAAGAGGTATGAAGGGGAGGAGAGGAAGAAGAGTATGAAGGGTGTGAGTGGAGGTGTTGAGGGACTGGAGGGGTAGGATGAGGAAGGGGAGGAGAAAGGGGGGAATTGGAGGAGGAAGGGGGGTGAAGAATAAAGAAAGGATGGGTAGGGGGAGGGAGGAGGTGATTAGGGAGGGAGGAGGAGGAAGGAGGAGATAAGAGAGAGGAAGAAATAATCCCTAAACCCTAATATAACGACAGCTATCCACAGACACTCTACTGAATACGTAATCACATGTCAGTGTAAACCTTCTTTATTTCAGGTTTTAACTGAATCAACAGTTATTTTTCGATAAAAGCGTCTGCTCAACGACTCAATAGCAGGTCGTCATGGTGACGGATGATGGGAGCATTTGCACCTTTGGGTGCTGCTGGGCCTCCGGTGCTTCCCTGCCGCCCCGGGCCCAGCTCCGCTTGGTCGGGCGGTCGACGGCGGCGAGCTCGATGAGAGCGGAGAAGACGAAGGCCGGCGTGGCACCGCGCTGACGAACCGGCACATGGGCGGCGGACGCCACCCTGGGCGGCGAGTTCCTGGCGCCGCTGATGCTCAGCGTTGTCACGGTGATCACCGTGGTGACGCCCAAACAAAAAAACCAACAAACAAACAAATGAACAAAAGCAACACAGAGTGAAACAGTTTGAATCCGTCTCTTTCTGTCCGGTTACCTCAGTGTGGGGCCCCGTCTAAAGCTAGGGCCCCGCTACACGTTGCTTTCAACCTGAAGCGATCACTAAACCATTGAGCAGGGCACATTTAACCAGTGACCTGCACCGCTCTGCCAGTCTGCGGACTCACATGACAACCGTAGTCTTTTGGGAACACAAATCTAGAGACGGAGGACAGACGGACGCAGTGTGCTGCTCGCCCTGCACTAGAGAGAGCGTGTCCTCCCACGATGTTTCAACCTCCTTTTGTTTCGTTTCATGTGTGTGTGTGTGTGTGTGTGTGTGTGTGTGTGTGTGTGTGTGTGTGTGTGTGTGTGTGAGAGTAATAAATTAGCTCCAGTTCCGGGGCAGAGACACTGGCTATTCAGAGTATGTTAAATAATTCTAGTGAAGTGACCCTATTGGACCACACTAGCTGCCACATTGAAGAACTCTAGTGTCAGTGAATTATCACTTCTACCTCTAATCAGCCATCAGAGGATTAATTCATGCTCCGTATGGCCCTGACACACCAACCAGATTATCGGCCGTCGGACAGTCTGGCGAGCTCGGTGACCTGAGTCTGGTTGGTGTGTGCTGTGTGATCGGTCGTCGTCAAAGCCGTCGGTGATCTTTTCAAGCCGTCTGTTCTTTTCAGCCGATTGCACACGTTGACTCGGCCACGACCAAATCGGTCCGACTGCCTCTTCTGCCGATGATCGGCAGTCGGAATGGTGTGTCAGGGCCTTTAGATGACAGGTTAGGGGTCCACACTCACTTTTCTATCACGGTCTATGGAGCCACTGAAGTTATCTGCCCCCCCCCCCCCCCCCCGCTCTAGTTCCACCACTGCAAGCCCCCCCGAGTGTTACGTTGTTTTGATCGCCGTATATGTTTGAATGGAGTTACGTTTTGTGTTGTGAGAAGTACCTGGAAAAAAATAGCATTCAGTGCGATGAGTAAAGTAGTCTATAGTCGCTGTCCTTTGAGGGTAGAGCTGAACCATGGATCAGTGGAGCAAAATAATTGTGCGCCGTCTTAAAAAAGGCTAAATTACAGCTAAAGCACTTCAAACATTTGCACAAATAAACCGTAATATTGCCTAGGTAATTTGTAAACACGTGTAATGTGTATGCAAGACAATACTTAACACAATCCTGGATGAGCTAGAAAGGAGAGCAGAGATAGGAGAGAGGAGGAAGAGAAGAGAGGAAGGAGAGAGGAGAACCTAAGAGGAGAGGATGGAGAGGAGAGGACAGCTGGCGAGACAAAGTCACGGTACTCACACACATGAGGAGAATCTTTACATGTAGTCACTGTGACCTTTGTGTTAGTGTGTTACACATGTTGGGTTGTTGCATGATGGACATTAAAAGTAAGTCGACTCATCAGCTGTTTTTCCATTTTTATTTCAATCATAAAAGTGTTGTCATTAATACATTTTATTGTGTCTTCATTCATGATTCAGAAGTAAAGTAATGATTTGATTATTATGATCAATCCCTGGAACTAGTTAATACATAACTGCAACCATAAACAATTGTATAGCAGTAAACCTTTAAAAACATGAGAAAGAGACAACAAAGAATATAATGTTATCTAATTATGTACAATGGGTTATAATTTATAATAGTCAGGGTTCACTTCCTACTGAATTTCTCCTCGTTAAATGACAGCAGTACAACATTAATGCAGTTCTCTCAGATCTCACATAGTAGAGATTGTAATTCAGGAAACAACATTAGTTGTTTTGGTGGTTTCATTATTTTATTACCAAACAAATGTCCTAGTCTGTTTGATTGACAGATGAGATGATCAGGGGGGCAGAGTTCATACCTCTAAAATTATGGACGCCTGGGCAGAGGTATGGATAGAGAGGCTCAGTAAAGGTGCAGCCAGTAGCAGAGTAGATATGAACTCTGGCTTCCACATCATAGAAGGAGACCAGACCCTCATCATAATCAACAAACACCCCCACCTTCTGGAGCTCAGCTCTCAGAGGGAGATGGACATCAGGTTTATCCTGAAATACCAACCCATCCTTGTCGTAGTAGAGAATCCAGTGACCCGTCTCAGGGGTCCACGTGGTCCCACCTTTTCTGTTGATGGACTCTCTGGCCACTCCTAAATACCATACAGTCTTGTCTTTAACCTGGACCTCAAAGTAAAATCTCCCTGAGGAGAAGCTCTGCCTCGTGACGACAAATATAGTATATGTAAATCTCTTAGGGTTGTCTGGGAGATTCATCACTACACCTCCATCATGTACTTGTTTCCCATCCGCAGACAGGCTGAGTTTGGGATGAGCTGTATCAGGATCCAGAGTCACATTTACTTCATACTGTTGGACCCTCTTCAGTTCAGCATCACGCAGCTTCTTCATCTCCATGTTCAGTGTCTCCTCCAGCTGATCCAGGGATCTCCTCAAGGTCCCTATGTATGATGGAGGACGGACCTCCACCGTCGTCCAGTCCCTGGTGGGTGGAGGATCCTTCAGGGATCTGAAGGCCTGGAGGAAGTGGAGGTGGTCTTTAGTGTGTGAGAGCTGCTTCACCTCTGAGCTTCTATTAGTCAGATCTTCTATTTCCTGCTCCAGCTCTTTGATGAGGCCTTCAGCTTGTTTCACTGTGGATTTCAGTCTCTCTTTAACCATTTGGTTGAGATCATCCTGCCACTTTTCAATGCAGCGCATCAGAGCAGTGACGACCTGCACGCCATCAGCTATCTCTCTTTCTGCCTCTGCTTTGCTGTGTTTAACTGTGTCTTTAATCTCCTGAATATTTTTTTGTCTCTCCTGGATCATCTGCTGAACTTCAGCCTCTATCTTCCCCAGCTGGGCCATCTTCACTTCATATTCCTCCTTTAGAGGTACAACAGGATGGGACCTGTGGTCTGTCTCTGGGCAGAACTGACACACACACACCTGTTCAGTCTGGCAGAAGAGTTCCAGAAGTCGGTCGTGTTTCTTACACATCCTGTCTTCCAGATGGTCCATAGGCTCGACCAGCCGATGTTTCTGCAGGACTGCTACTCTCTGATGTGGCTCCAGGTGGGTTGGGCAGAAAGACATAAAACACACTAGGCAGGACTTCACGGCCTTCAGCTGGGTCCCAGTACAGACGTCACAGGGAACTTGACCTGGTTCAACACAAGGCTGCTCTTTTACTCGTACGGATGTTCTAAACTGAGCAGCCATCTCTGATACAAGGATATTCACACGTAAATCAGGTTTTGTGTGGAAAAGCTTGTTGCAAACAGGGCATTTGTACTTGACTTTTTCACCCCAGAACTTTGTAATACAGGTTCTGCAGAAGTTGTGTCCACATGGTGTGGAAACTGGGCTGCTGAACACATCCAGACAGATGGAACATGAAAAGTTCTCCTCAGACCAGGAAGCGTTAGCAGAGGCCATTCCTAGAAACAGACAACAAGGTTTATGTATTGAGCAATTATATATTTCTAATTCCATAATGGAAGAGAGATTTAAACTTATCTGAAAGTTGTGCTGTTTTACTCACCTTGTTTTGTTTCTTACTGCCAGACAATATGTTCAGAAATGCGTCTTATTTTCCTCCGGAACGAAAGAGCTGCTATAATTTTGAGTGTCTTTGGTTTCTTTGAAGCTTAAGTTTCACTTCCTGTGTGTGTGTGTGTGTGTGTGTGTGTGTGTGTGTGTGTGTGTGTGTGTGTGTGTGTGTGTGTGTGTGGAGGAAGTTGATGGGGGTGGAGACGAATATTTAACAGTTTGAGATTATCTAGACCAGCGGTTCTCAAACTATGGTACGCGTACCACTGGTGGTAAGCCTACGTGATGTGCTATTAAGTGGTACGCAAAAGAGTTTCCAAAAAATCATTCATTACTACATACATACATACATACCAGAATCAGAATCAGAATTGTTTTATTTGCCAATTATGCAGAACATAGTAGGAATTTATCTTGACGTTCGAGTGTGTCATGGCAGCCATGGACGGCGCCATCTTGAGGAAAAAAACTGTATAACACGACATGAGGAGAGGGGAGGGGGAAAAAAAGGCAACCCCCAGACTATGCTCCTGTGGGGAGTACAGTGTGGGGACCTCAGCACACATAGTCAGGATACCTACAACATGATAAACACAAGACCTGCAACAGGGGAGGGGGTTGGGGGGGGGGGGGGAACACCAGTGCAGGCAAGCAGCCATCGGTCCCAGCCATCAAGGCTCTGGACACAGGCATGTCTTGTCATACTGGAGGGAAAACCGAAGCGGCAAAGGCGTGGGATGGGGGTAGGGGGGGTGATTGCGTATCTGTATCCGTGTAAGAGTTTGTGTGTGTGTAGGCCTGGAGAGTCGCTACGCCTGGCGTCACAACCATGGTGTCTCAGCCGCAGGATGTCATTGCGATAACACAGCAAGTTGCCATGGAGACAGCCTTGATCAGGTCCCAGACAGAGTCAACAATCAGCAGGTGTCGGTGGGGTGGGGGGAGGGAGGCACAAAGAGAGCGTCTCACTGCAGTGCTCATCCGGGAGATGTTGTTCCAGCAGTGGCCTTGGCTGAGGCCGGTGTTGGTTGGGGGGGCCGAAAAAGATCATTTGGGTTGTTTGGTTTTAGGGCGAGTAGCCGCATTCCAATTTACGCAACTACTCTCCAAGTCCATTCCGGTCTCCAGAACGATCCTTTTGCTTTTGCAAAGCCGTGAGCTTCTCCATGATGATCACGATGTTATCCATATTGCTTGTCATAGTCATATTCAGAGTGCCGACAGCTCTGCCCACCGAATCAATCATGACGGGCAGCCCTGTGGGGCAATGAACAGCTGACCCGCGTAGCCGCGTACCTTTAATTTCCCGATGAATCCAGGCCATGTCTATCCCAATCAGCAAAAGACCTGTGAATATGATTCCAAGTATGTAGATGTCTTCCACATCCTCCACGGAAAGAGCCGCCAGGCACACAGGCTGCCACCTCTCCCAGGCATCCCTCGTGTAGCCAGCTGCGAACGTTCCGGCAGGACAATCAGGTTCCCCCGAACCCGGGTGTTTCGTCGAGAAGACGGTGTCAGTAGCGTTGAGAGACCATTTGATCAATTCCATGATGATTTAAGCTTGGAGAGCAGTGCGGAGAGAGTCTCTCAAGTATAGGACAAGACGAGACGAGACGAGACGACAAGAGCAGAGCCAGGAGGGTCAGGGGGAGGAGAGGGACAGAAAGTGCCCCCCCCCCCACCACCACTGAAAACAAAAATAAGTTTGGCCTTTCCTGTAATATTTTTGTTTCAATATCAGCTGACCACATCACATCAGTGCGAGAAAGTCTTGTCTTCACTTTCCATCATAAAAACAAAATACAGAAGCAGGATTGATGCTGAGCCACACCTGAGACTGAAGCTGACCTCAATGTATCCAGACATCGCAGGACTGTGTTTGCAGAGGCAGGCGCGCCCGTCTCATGAGGCTTATGGAAGTTCAGTTATCAGCAGGCTGGCCAACTTTCAATATTATTTGTATTTAGCCTTACATTTTCAAACAGGTTGTTGGTACACAGTTGATATTCTTAATGTTCTCACTTATTGTGTGCGTGTGTGTCTCTGTGTCTGTTCTAGTGCTAACACTTTGTACAGCTGACCACAGTTGACAATAAATAATATATTTTTTTAAGACTAAATGTGCCTCCAGTGTGAACTGTGTGTAGCAGAATAGGGCCGCAGGCCTACGCTACTGTAGTTTGTTATAACATTGTTCCTAATGATGGTACTTGGGGAGACAAATATTTTCTGAGGTGGTACGCGGTATAAAAAGTTTGAGAACCACTGATCTAGACTTATTCTAGGCTTATTCTAGTTACAACATGTTATGCTGGGGGAAGAAAGAATACAATATCAGAACAATCAAAACTATATAAATAATATCTACTATGATTTGGAAATCGTGAGACACCAGACCCTTAACGACATGTAACGACACATCTTAACGAGTGTGTTCCGTTAGTCAGTGTGTGGACTACAAAGATGGCAGAACGGCCTACCACACGCCACCCGATCCACTAATGAACAACCCCAATTCATCACCGTCGAAACCAAAACTTTCGCTCAACTCTCGCGATAAAACCAACAAAGTCAGAGAGACATTATGGGAGGAGGGCAATAGCTGACGTCAGAGCGCAGACAGACGTGATGCGGAAAGGAATAAAGAGTATTGCGATTAGTGGTGGATTTCATGATTTGTTTGAATGAATCAGTTTGCGTCGGTCAGTTCGCCAAGAAGAGTCGTTCGAATCGTTCGTTCAGTCGCGTTTCAGGTAGCGGTGAATCATGGTTCTCAGTCACTGAGTCAGTCCGATTCAGCTCCTCCCTCATTCTCATTCAAACGAATCACGAATGCACAGTTCTCAGTTGAGTCGGTCAGACTCAGCTCCTCCCTCGTTCTCATTCTCAAACGAATCACGATCGTGCAATGGTGCAAACGGTCATCAATCAACACATTAACTAAGTTCCTTTTAGCTGAGGAGTGCTTCATGTTCGGAATCGGGATGATGCTGCCCGGCTGACTCTCATGACTTCTCAGTCCTCGAGTCTTCACCGCTAAACACAGTCAGTGAACGAACGGCGACTCGCGAGTCAGCGACTAGTGGGTAGAGCTGGGAGTCGAGTCTCAGAGAACGAACGACGACGAACGAGAGCTGCGAATCAGTTTGGTTTGTTCGTTTTAAAGAGTCGTTTGTTCGAACTGATTCGTTCGTGAACGAGCCACCACTAGACGTGATGCAGAAAGGAATAAAGAGTATTGCGATGTCTATGATTGCGATAGTCTGTTAAAGTACAGGATGAGTTTTGTTGTTTCAACGATTACTGCATATATATATATATATATATACGATTACTGCATATATATATATATATATATATATATACATGCAGTAATCGTTGAAACAACAAAACTCATCCTGTACTCATATATATATATATATCAAAACTCATATATATATATATATATATATATATATATATATATATATAATCAGTTTTTTACTGTTTGTATAAGAACAAAGGTCTTGATGACCATTTACTGGTACACCTCAAATCAAAGGTTGGGATTCACTGATCTAGAACATCAGGAACCATGACCACCTATCAGCTAGAACCCATAGACTGTAAAATAATATGGGCTGATACCACAGCATTGTTAAATACTTGATCCTGATTGGTCAATAAAGTTGCCAAGGTATCCCATTGTTTTTCAAGGGCTGTCAACCCAGACCGACGCGTTCACTATCAAGAGACAACGAAGATCACCAGCGCAGAGAGCACACTGGTGGCTTTTAGTACGTCAGTCTGCAGACACATCGGCGAAGGCAACTGGCCCAAAGCGGAGTACTAAACACTGCTGTGGATTGTTGACTAATAACGCTAGACCAACAGAGGTTAGACCCGAGACTTCGACCACTTAGATAGTCGCTGTCGGGGGGGAAACATTGTCCGTCCAAAACCTGTTCCCATCAGTAGAGGCGGACCCAAAGGTAGACGGCGACAGGGGAATTTAAATAAATGCAAAGAGGTTTATTGTCGGGGCATGGGGGGGATGAGAACGACAGATCAGGAGGTGGAAAGGCGATGGCGGAGGACAGAGCTGAGCTGAGCAGGACAGCGGACGAGGGAGATGAGCAGGCAGGCAGGTGAACAGGCAGGTAAGAAAAGGTCACAGGAGAAACCAACCTGAGTGCACAGGTCAAGGAGCCGGTGCTACGGATGGAACCACGGTGGTTGAAACAATGATCTGGGGGTGAGTGAGTGAAGAACCGGGGTGGATGTACTGCAGAGCTGATGAGATGGAGGTGGATAGCGGGGGGGGGGGGGGGGGGGGGCTCGGAGCAGGTGAAGGGGAGTGATGGCATTCAGGGAGCCGGGAGAATGAGTGGATTGACACACACACACACCACACACACACACACACACACACAGCAAGAGAGCAAGACAGAGCGGGGAACACAGGAGACACAAGAGAGAAGGAGAACATGAGAGACACAAGGAATGACAGCGCCAACATCCAGGCTCAGTGGACACAGCCTGGCCATAGAGCAAGGCCGTCACAGGGGGACCTGGCTACCCAGAGAAGCCAGGCTGGGTCCATTCTGTCCCCAGGAGAGGGAGACTGAAGACCACTTCCTACTGCAATGTATGAGACACAAGGCATCAACACTGATTGGCTGATAGGGTGATCCGGTCACCTGCTGTTGCAGGCGTCACCTCTGATTGGCTGATAGGGTGACCCGGTCCCCTGCTGATTGGGCGCTGATGCGACACACCTGTCCTCCTCTTATTGAAGCTGAACTGAAGGGGCGTTCACAGGGGAGCCGGCAGCCCTGCAGCCCCACAGTGAACCAGGACTGTTGAGGGGCTCAGGGGACCCGGTGGGTTGGTTTGTTTAGACTCCTCGTCCAGAGGATCCCCAACGTCCTCCCTGAGCAGCCCAGACCTGGGCCTTCATCTCACTGGACGCTCTGGATATAAACGCCTGCTGATGGTCGTATTGTGAGTTATAGTTTGGCTAACATGATCTTCTATAGTTGTAGGTGAGAGAAAGTTTAGGAACCAGTCAGAATAGCCACAGACAATGAGTCTTGTTTTTTATACCATTGAGAATTTAATAGCACAAACAACAATTCTATCTTTTCTTTTTCTTATCTCGTCTCACTCGGTACAGGTAGTTCTTCCCACAACGTGTTTCACATTCTTACTTATTTTTAAATGGAGTATGTACACCGAGGGTGATTCCCTAAATCATGTGGTCGGTGGCTTGTCCAAAGCGTGTGACGTCATCACTCAGCCAGAGTTCAGCACCTTGGAGAGCGACGGCGGAAGACGTCTCCCACTCTGTCTGCTGCGGCTGTCCTCGACACACCCACCACCAAGCCACCATATACACGCTGCATTCATGATTTAACACCTTCATATTATTCAATGTAATTATAATAATACTGTGTGTGTGTGTGTGTGTGTGTGTGTGTGTGTGTGTGTGTGTGTGTGTAGATTTACTACATATTAGGGCTTACAATATACTATGTTAATATGTTATAGGCTACAGTGTGTGTCAGGAACTAGTCGACGGAGTGAATGGTGAATGTCCACCATTTGAAGGACTAGTGCTCCCCCTGACGGTAGAAGTAGGCATTACACAGCAGCCCAGCGATAACAATATCCAATATCACTGAAAATATGATAAAATAGAAACAACTGAAGGAATGAAGTCATTCCATCACAATTTCATCACAAGGAGCATCGTCTATACAAGTGTGACCCGGAGATGTTCAATAGACAAGACCCAGATTAAACTGGAACCAGAGACTGCTGTGGCAAAAATATAGAGACTCTATTCACAATGCATGACATAAAATACTTCAACTATGAAGTATGCCTTCAACTATGTGGCAGCAAGGGAGTTTCAGTAGAAGGCCTGAATGGAGGCCCAGTAAAGGAGGGATGAAGTCAATTGTACAGTAAGGACATAAATCAAATCAATGAAGAATGGACAAAGAAAATAAACAACATGAGGCTAGACTGTCATGTCTATTAGCTTGCTGACTGAACTGGGTATTTGTGGACGAAGTCTGAGGCAGGCGGTTAGTAGCATGTCCGTGGCAGCAGAACGAGCAAGTGAATGGCTGTGGTTAAGAAGAAAACATACTTCCTGGGGTTACCAGGCTAAGGTAAGCTAGATGTGCTAACGTGTGCTATTGTGCTAACGTGTTTGTTTGGTCAGGGTTAGTGGTAGGGCTAGGGGTACGATGCAGGAAAGAGAGTGTTTAGATGCATTAAATGTGGCAATGTGGTGGCAGCATTGAGGGGGGTGAATCCAGGACGCTGGTTTCATTGTTAAGCCTTCAGGAGGTGTCGTGGGCCTAACTTAACGAAACATCTGTGAAAGAGGGTGCCCACTTGATAACCCCAATGATATTCTGCTTACTGCATACTGCTGTATTTACTGCTGTTAGTTGGGCTAGTTGCCATGTGTTTTTCACCTTTGGTTGGTAGCTTAGTAGCCAATGTGCTTATAAGGTTGGATTGGTCAGGGGGCATTGTCACTACCTGGAGCTTGCACTTAAACGGAGCCTGGGTCTGTTGAAGGTGGCATTGCTGTTTTTAGGCTGTGATAGCCATAGGATAGGATAGGTATATTGTATTGTATTTATTTATTTATTTTTCTTTTCTTTTCACCTTTGGTTGGTAGTTTGGTAGCCAGCGTGCTTGTAAGGTTGGTTTGGACAGGGGCCTCTGAATGTGTGTTTTCCTTGGATTTTGGCACAAGGGATTATAACATCTGATCCTGTGTATTAATGAAATCATGGAGGTTAGTGTAGTTATGTACATATTAATAGAGCTAGTCACAACATATGTAGACAAATTAAAACCACCATTACACAGGGACCAATTCAAACCAACTCAACGCTGTTCTTCAGCACTCAAATGTACCTACTAACAGCAAGCTAAGGTGACTCAAAACCACACAATGAAGCACACAAGCAAGATGGATGTCCTGCCCCTCTGTCTCCCCTTGAATACAGCAGACAGACCCACAAGAAAGATAACAGAAAACGGCCCATTCTAGTGATCAGTTAAAGGCACACTAACATCTAATAGGGCTGGGAAATACAGTGGTTGGCTGCTCTAGTCGTGTCCTTGTTTAAAACCTTGCTAGACTTGCTTCTTGGCTGTAATCACTCCAAGTGTGAGTCCCTCACCAAACATAAAGAGTCAACTCAAACAGCCAACCAGGGCCTCAGCTGCTCCCTCAGGTGAGTCTCAGGGCAGAGAGAGAGGCCCAGGTGAGCCTCCCGCCCCTTTTGATAGACTCCGCCCCTTGCCTGGGTCCTAGTGCTGGACTGCCTGTTACCTTCCCTTCCACACAAGCATGAGAGGACATTCGTCGGGACACACAGTCAACATTCCTTGTTGGTCGACATGTTTTTGCCTTTATTCAACTTAATCAAACAGGTCAAGTCAGGAGAATGGCTAACAGAAAGGGCCAGGATAAGATGAGCCAATAGAATCACTGTATACAGACGAACGAGGACCACCGTTCAGCGCCTTGTTCCCCGTGATAGAAACAAAACATACAGAAACAAAACATACAGAAACAAAACATACAGAAACAAAACATACAGAAACAAAACAAAACCATGAACTAAACAAAGAAACTGTTCAGTTCCACATTCAGGGAGCTAGCTTGTGTATGTGTGCATTACATTACATTAATGTAATGTGTACAAAGTAGTGTACCTTTTCTCCTGAAAAGATCTTTTCCATTAAGAATGCACAGATTCATTTTTTTTTACATCTTATTGAAATCAGAAAAGTGTGCATGATTGCAAAAATATTAACTTATAGTAATGTAATGATTATTATGATAAAAAAACGTATCCTCCAAACATGTTATAACTGCAACCATTTGCAATTGTATAACAATAAACCAAAAATAAAAAAACGGGAAAACACACATTGAAGAATATAGTGGAATCGAATAATGTATAATGGACAATATTTAATAAAATAAGGGTTATTTTCTTAATGAATTTATCATTGTTAAATGACAGCGGTACAACATTAATGCAGGTCTCTCAGATCTCACATAGAGATGACCATTATTTAATTGACGGGGGGGGGGGGTATTATCAATAATAGATCCGCGCATAGATGCGCAGACCTTGTGTGCTCGTGCCGCCCCCCCTGTAATGCCGGGGCGGCTGCCCGCTTCGCCCGTGCCTAAATCCGCCACTGGGTGAGATGACTTCTTCAGGTCTGCTAGCAATAGCAAAGAGACAATGAACTAGAATGCTTTTTTGCCATTTACAACAGCATAGGAGGCCCAAACAATCATTTGCCAGTATTTCAACACTGAACTACTGCGTGCCACCATACTCAACAACAAACAAAACAAATTGTATTCATGTTTCCACCAGTTTAAATACACCTCAATTCATTTTGGGCTCTGTCCAATCCTGTCTTGTTCTCCCATTCAGATGCCTGTGAACTCACACTGAACCCAAACACAGCCTACAGACGACTCTCTCTGTCTGAGGACAACAGAAAGGTGACGCGGGTCAGAGAGGACCAGTCGTATCTGGATCACCCAGAGAGATTTGACGCCTGTCCCCAGGTGTTGTGTAGAGGTGGTTCCTCAGTTTCTCTGTGTCTGTTTTAGTACACACACACACACTCACTCACTCACTCACTCACTCACTCATGGGCTCTTTGCTCAGTGAGTGTCCTTGACTTCAACGCCATCTATTGGCTATCATCTGCTATAGCTATAGCATATCATTTCCCCAACCTGATCTCACAGAAATGCGTGAAATGACCACGAACACCTAGTACCAGATTCCGTGCTCCTTTCACATAATGTGTTAAAATTACGTGAAAAGGAGCACGGAAACAGTCTCCACTGAAAGCCAATGAGTCCAAATTCCGTGAGATGGCCACGCAAACCGTGTCGTGGTGGATGCACGCATTTTCAGCTTCAAAGACGTCACGCTGTGGGTGGTGTTTCAGATCCCGGCGTTGCCTGTCGCCTTGGTAACGCCGGCGTATCCCCCAAAGGAAACACACACGCACGCACGCACGCACGCACGCACGCACACACACACACACACACACACACACACACACACACACACACACACACACACACACACACACACACACACACACACACACACACACACACACACAATGCATTTCGCTGCTACAACAACAAAAAAATACAAAAATATAAATTAATATAAATTAATACAAAAATAATTATTAATTAATATTAATAATAACTCTAATATTATTACTTTCAAAACATTGGCCAAAATTAAACACAGAGCTGCCAACTCTCAGGGTTTGACCGTGTGACACGCGCCTTTGCCTGCTTACACACACACGCACACACGCCACACATCCAATTTCTCACGGCAAAAAAAAACAAAAACACGCGTCCGTCCACCCCCCGTCCACCCCCTCAACAATCCTGATCGCCCCTCAACAATCCCGATCGTCCCCCCCCCCTTAAATAAATAAATACATATATAAATATGTAGGGCAGGCAGCTAAAACGCTATGGTTCCCATCGACCACACGACCTGGCCATTATTTATTTTTCTGTTTTATATATTAGTAGGCTATAGGCTATTATTATCCCGAAAATATTGATTCTAGGTTCCACGTTGCAAACGATTTCATGAGTTCAAACATAAACATTCATTGTAACATAACATTCATTCATAGATCGGCTCCAAACCACGTTAACGACGTTAAGCCACCAGAGTGGTGGTGACGTTATATTATTCGCGTCGACAGCAGCGAACAGCTGTAGTTCACAAAGTGGCCTCACACAAAACCTAACATTATCAAACTTCTTCTCGAACATTTTTAGTTTTCTTGGCATGAAAAATTATCATTTAAATCCACAAACAACATATGTGTAATCCAGGGCATATAAAGACTGGGACTCGAAAATAATTACTTTCTCTCCATTGAAACCCATTCATATTTTTCGATCCCATAGGTCCCATGGGCTCTACCTGAAGGGGCGTGACTTCGCCACTCTATAGAGAAGAGCCGTGTAATAAATAAATCAATAAATGTATTTATTTATTTATTTATTATATACGGAGACCACCAGACTTCCTCGAAGCAAGGAGGATGGTCAATGGTCAGATACAGATCTTGTTATAACGATAATTGAATAAAAGCTATGGTCCTTATAATATGGTACTTATAATATTATAACTAAATAATTGTATATTTATATATATGATATATATAATATATATTTTAATATTTAATTAATTAAATACAATAACGGCTTTAAACATGTGATACGCACGTGACTCTCATGGTTGCTATGGTTGCCAGCCCCCTCTGCTCCTTACATGGCGGCAACGGTGCTGCCGTCAAGTGGGTTGTTTTTGTCGTAAACGTTGGCTTTTACCCGCTGGTTAGGAAATAGACAGATATTCCAAGATTTCCTTCAAAAGGAAACCTTGAAATATGTTTATATTATCTGCAGTTTAGACTTGTAATTAATATGTTACTTTTTAATGAAGCTTTAACGAGGCAGGGTTATTTGAAACAATTCATTAAATATGTGTGAGAATGACCTCTCACTGAGAGGTCATTCCTCCTCCTGAGTGTGCTTCCTATGTCTAGTGTACACCCCTACTGTCCACAAGAACCACCCCCCCCCCCCATCCCCATATGGATATGGAAAATTGTTGCCAGGTCAGGTCCCAGTGGTGGTTTCATATATATGAAATGATCTATTAGGAGGCCGAAGCCTTAAAGGAAATGATGCAATAGGTGACTGAGTCGAGGACATTAACAAGTAAGCTATATTATATCAAAGGGGGTCTCAAAGGACACATATCATTATCAACCTAGGGGTGCAGCCCTACAAGAAATAACTCAGCAAGTGCTCCATCTTGTTGCACCTCACCGGCTCGCTTGCAAGATTTTGGCCTGAAGTTCTCCCCAGACCTACACCCTAGCCATCCAACATGCATATCTGAGAATCAGGCGTCACTTTAATAATGACAAAAAGTTATGAGAGAAATGCACATTAACTTTTTGTTATCTCATAAGCGGCGTGGTGCCGGCTCCTTTTGACCTTTTGACCCCAGACTTCACTTGTAGACACACCAGCTGTGTCTACACACCTTAAGCCACAAATGTACACGTCCATCCCACAAAAAATGGGGACTAGAAACTAACCTCTGTCTTATGTACATTTACTCTACTGTTGGAGGTCACGCCCCTTTTCCCACCTTTTCGAGCAAGCTAGAGATTCCAAAATGTACACGCACACTTCCCGGGGTCCCGAGAACGACATATCCGAGATTTGGATTTCTAGCCCTTAGAGAAAAAAAGTTTTCCGAAATGGACTGTTATTTGGACAAAGCCTCTCAGAAGTGTTGCCTGTAAGACCTAGTGCGTCAGAATGTGGTGGAAAGACAGTTTTTGAGATAGGAAGGTCCTACCGCCCTGAAACTTGAATACCTTATTCTAGGGCATAACTGGGACCCCCACACCGAAACTTGGCCCGGTCGGACGCCAAGGGCATGGAGGGGGGGGGTCTGAGGTTTAGGGTTAGGGTTAGGGTTAGGGTTAGGGCTGGCTTTTTCCCAGAGACCCACAATTTTCACAGAGTAATCCCAAGATGCACCCTGGCTGAAGGTCTAATGGCCACTGAAGTCAGCAGACATTTTATTGTCAAAACAAAGTTCATTGATGTCCCCTCACAACTGGGGTGTCATTACCTCGGCGGCACTCGTGGAGGCGCTGTTTAGTCTGGCGCCAGCCTATGACCATAACGTATGAGTAAGTTTAATAGAGTGGCGAAGTCACGCCCCTTCCGGTAGAGCCCACGGGACCTCTGAAATCGAAAAATATGAATGGGCTTCAATGGAGAGAAAGTAATTATTTTCTGGTCCCAGTCTTTATATGCCTATGAGGTTTACAATATATATTATATATCATATATATATATATAAATATACAATTATTTAGTTATAATATTATAAGTAGACCATAGCTTTTATTCAATTATCGTTATAACAAGATCTGTATCTGACCATTGACCATCCTCCTTGCTTCAAGGAAGTCTCCGTATATAATAAATAAATAAATACATTTATTGATTTATTTATTACACGGCTCTTCTCTATAGAGTGGCGAAGTCACGCCCCTTCAGGTAGAGCCCGACCTATGGGATCGAAAAATATGAATGGGTTTCAATGGAGAGAAAGTAATTATTTTCGAGTCCCAGTCTTTATATGCCCTGGATTACACATATGTTGTTTGTGGATTTAAATGATAATTTTTCATGCCAAGAAAACTAAAAATGTTCGAGAAGAAGTTTGATAATGTTAGGTTTTGTGTGAGGCCACTTTGTGAACTACAGCTGTTCGCTGCTGTCGACGCGAATAATATAACGTCACCACCACTCTGGTGGCTTAACGTCGTTAACGTGGTTTGGAGCCGATCTATGAATGAATGTTATGTTACAATGAATGTTTATGTTTGAACTCATGAAATCGTTTGCAACGTGGAACCTAGAATCAATATTTTCGGGATAATAATAGCCTATAGCCTACTAATATATAAAACAGAAAATTAAATAATGGCCAGGTCGTGTGGTCGATGGGAACCATAGCGTTATAGCTGCCTGCCCTACATATTTATATATGTATTTATTTATTTAAGGGGGGGGGGGGGGGGGGGGGACAATCGGGATTGTTGAGGGGCGATCAGGATTGTTGAGGGGGTGGACGGGGGGTGGACGGACGCGTGTTTTTGTTTTTTTTTGCCGTGAGAAATTGGATGTGTGGCGTGTGTGCGTGTGTGTGTAAGCAGGCAAAGGCGCGTGTCACACGGTCAAACCCTGAGAGTTGGCAGCTCTGGCCTCTGGTTTAATTTTGGCCAATGTTTTGAAAGTAATAATATTAGAGTTATTATTAATATTAATTAATAATTATTTTTGTATTAATTTATATTAATTTATATTTTTGTATTTTTTTGTTGTTGTAGCAGCGAAATGCATTGTGTGTGTGTGTGTGTGCGTGCGTGCGTGCGTGCGTGCGTGCGTGTGCGTGCGAGTGTGTGTGTTTCCTTTGGGGGATACGCCGGCGTTACCAAGGCGACAGGCAACGCCGGTGTTTTTCAGATTTAAAAAAAGAAAAGAAAATTTCACTCATTGAATTAAAAATGAAAATTCAATGTGGAAAACAAAAAGGACATTTTAGTTACTAAGAAAATATGATGAAAGCTCAATTTGTTTTATTTGTATTTGCTGGTCACAGATAAACATGAGGATTATGGGTAATGTAGTGCTTCTCCGTGATATGACATTGACAATAAAATGTGTTTTCTTAAAATGAAGTTGATATTACACGGGGCTTTTGGACTCGAAAGAAGCACATACCATCGTTACACAGTCTGTCTTGGATGGTTACAGCGTTATGGCTAATAATCCGATCTTTTTTAACAATATCAATTAGTCTACATTTGCACTTCCGGGATCTGAAACACCACCCACAGCGTGACGTCTTTGAAGCTGAAAATGCGTGCATCCACCACGACACGGTTTGCGTGGCCATCTCACGGAATTTGGACTCATTGGCTTTCAGTGGAGACTGTTTCCGTGCTCCTTTTCACGTAATTTTAACACATTACGTGAAAGGAGCACGGAATCTGGTACTAGGTGTTCGTGGTCATTTCACGCATTTCTGTGAGATCAGGTTGCATTTCCCAGACTCCTGACTCCCAGACTAACGAGTTCTATTGCCCTTGCCCCATGCCGCTGGCAAGCCGTTTTAACATTTATCTTTTGGTCGAGTGATTAATTCATTTTAATTGGCTACTTTGGCACGTGGGCCCTTTTTATTCTTTGTGCTATTCAAAATAGGTTTGAATACATGCTGCAAATCCCTCTTGAGTTCTATTGGACTTCTCAAAGGTTTAGGATAATTAACAATGAAAGGAAATGCATTGTATGATCTTTCAAACGGTTTACTAAGCAGGTTTTTAGAAAAATGTAATTTCTGATTTGAAATGTATTTTCAATATTTATTGACGTATACAGACATTAACAGTTTTCTATTTAAGGGCTCTGATACAATTTTTTATTTTGATAAGCCTCACATGGAACCTGATCTATATCAGACTTCAATATATTCATAATGCAAGCGGTCTCTGGGAAAGCTAATGATGTTCATGTTATGGAAGAATTGAACCTCAATATTGATTCCTTGAGTTCTGTTCGGAAAAACACACAAAAAAAAGCAAACCAGGTTATGTTATTAATCATCAATCATCTGTTTATGATTTGTAATATCTGCCACTTCTGATGTTTTGGTCCTTCTGTTAATTGTGTACATATAAGTGAAAATATTTCTGATGTATTGCAAACAAAGCATGATTATTGCCAGTAGCAGTAGCAGTAGCAGATTGCATCCAACTGAAAAACACACTTAAAACGCGAAAAAGCCACATTAATCTTGATCGCACCAAGGTCGAACTTTGACAGCTCTAGCCTGCATTAAATCTGTTTAACCAATCGGGTATCTTTGTCATCCTCACCATGGTTACTGTGCAGTCCGTACTGTCCCATGTCTCTCCCCTTACCAGGAACACTTGATTTGAGTACCCTCAGCTACCTGAGCTGGCTAGCGTTCAAGGGTTGATGTAGGAGCCATATTCATTTATTAATTTGTGTTCATGTTTTGTGCTCCTTACCACGAGGGGGCTGTACTGGGTGTGGCTGAGGTTACGTGCGGTCAGACCAAATAGGTTATTTAACCCAAGGAAACGGAGAACAGGTGTTGTTAATTGGGAAGCAAACAGTTTTTCGACTGTGCCTTTTGTGCCATTGGTGTGATCGTGTTCAGCAATTCGGTTTGTTATTTTTGTTATTGAAGTATATATTATGAGTTAACGTTATTGCCAGTGTATGGATTTATAAAGGAAAATAAACCTGTCGTATTTGTTAAACTTGACTAATTTTTGTTATTTACTAACCCCACTGGGGGGTAAATACTCTTTATGATTCTACCTGCCTCATCACTGAAAATAGCCTATAGACAAATAGCCTACCTTTAGAACCATCATCAAGGTGTCAGACGTAGTTAGCTGTGGTTGTTGTGGATTTTGGTCCAGGAAAGGCCGCCGAGACAGGATCGCTTTTAACTCACTTTATTTGGTTAAGGTTATTGGTCTATTGTCTATCGTCTATGAAACAAAAGGAGAGGAATGGTAAATAACACGCGCGGAGCGTCTCAGAGCTTAGCATCCAGGATACGCTGCTGAGAGATTCTGAATCTAAACTGGCGGAGTCCGAGTTAAATAAGAAGGTAAAAGGTGGGCGTGTTCTGTGGCTTTAAAAGCCCGCCCCCTTTCATCTATGGTTTTCCCACTTCCTCTGTGTGTCCGTTGCTGCCCCTAGTGTAAATGTTTCGTAACTTTGTCAAATGTGTTCAGTGCTGCCCTCAGGCGATTAGGAGGGGAAATTACCTCTAAACTATGCTTGGTGCTACTGGATATGGCTATGCAAGAGTATTACAGTAAAAATGTATCGCTAGGGAATATTACAATTAAAAAATGTCACAATTCCCTCCTTGGTCATCTCAGATGACCATTCTACAAACCACTAATATTACCAACAGCATATATAAAAAACAAGAGTAAAAAGCAAAAGAGAAAATATGTACATACCCATGGGTTGGTTACCATGGAACAATCATCAACATAATCAACACTACACAATACAATCAGTACGTCATATGGTCATAAAAGCATAATCATAAAGGCACATATGTATTCATCAATGGAAACTTTGTCAAAACACTTCTAGGCATAAAACAAAATTAAATTCACATACTTTCAACATTACAAAAAATTGAACAACATAGGTAAATGGTTAAACCCTTTTTTTTAATTCACTTGTTTGTCATAACACAGAATTTATACCCTTTCAGTATGCATTGAAAATTTACCAAATATAACAAAAACAAAACAAAACAAACAAACAAAAAAAAAAATTTTCAGTAAGTATTGAAAATCTACTGAACATAACAAAAAGTAACACAATTTTTTCAGCATGTATGGAAAATCTACTGAACATAACAAAAAGTAACACAATTTTTTCAGCATGTATGGAAAATCTACTGAACATAACAAAAAGTAACACAATTTTTTCAGCATGTATGGAAAATCTACTGAACATAACAAAAAGTAACACAATTTTTTCAGCATGTATGAAAATCTACTGAACATAAAAAGTAACACAATTTTTTCAGCATGTATGAAAATCTACTGAACATAAAAAAATAACACAATTTTTTCAGCATGTATGAAAATCTACTGAACATAAAAAGTAACACAATTTTAAATTTTCCTTCGAGTATGCATAGGTTTGAATGGCTCAGTGAGCTTTATGTATGTAGAGTTTTGGACATTTTACATTTAAATCTAAACAACATTTTGTAATAGTAAACATGACTCTCATGGGTTTGTTCAATGTTTCCTCATTCAAGTAAACCAGGTATATGGCTTCTCTTAGATACATGCACATAACTTCTGGGGACCGGGGACTATTCGATGTAATTTAATCTGATCACATCGGGCCCTTCGGGTTGCTGTTCACTCATTGTCTCCGGAGTAGGTTCGATTCTTACATAAGCCTGTAAGACATCTAGCAGTCTTGGATCACTCACTGCTGTGGTGATCAACCGATTCAGTAGTCATTGTATGCAAGGAATGCAACAACAACAAATAACAACTAACACGGTTATTGTTACTATTCGAATCATGAAGACTGAGTGAATTGGACTCATCCATTTACCAAGTATGTTCTCCATCCACCCGGTGATAGGGTTAGTGATGCCCGAGTTCTCCACCCACTCTAATCTGAGGGCCTGTAGGCCTGCCAGCGCTCTGGACACTGACCCATCTGGAGCTGCGTTATTGGGGATATAAGTACAACATGCTGTTCCTATCATCTGGCACACCCCTCCTTGCTCAGCCGTCCACATGTCCAATGCTAACTGGTTTTGATAGGCCATACGAGAGGTAGCATCTAATTGTTCTGATATTCCCCTAATCACCTCGGTGGTATGGTTGACAAACCGCTGTTGGTTATAATATATATAGTTTATCCAATCAACATTTTTATTAATGGTGGCCCACCAAACAAAAATAGATTCAAATCCTGCTATTACTTGATTGGGAGTTTTATGTTCTTCGGGGACGCCTCGGGGCACACCTATGGAGTCTATGTAAATATTTTTATCTAAACTTCCTGAGACTGGTTTCAGTGTTAGTTTCTGGCGAATAAAATTTGGGAAGTCTCTATTCTTCCATATCTTGAGATTCATCACATGTTTGCTATCTGGTAAAATATAGATAGGCATAGGCAAGTTGAATTACAGTGCATGTCCTTGAGAAATTTATGGGGAGAACCCTCTGATGATATGTCCTCCGCAGAACCACCATATGTCACTATGAGCATGAGTCATATTAGATAACAGATCTATCACTCTAGTGGTGTTACATACTTCAGGAGGAAGGGACCCCACTTTCTTAGCTATGCCATTACCTTGGATGCAATGGTAGCCAGGAGTAAGATTAACTTCGAAGCTGGGGGGTATAGCCCTAATTAGGGTCTCAGGATACATAATATCTAATAAGCCTTTTACATTAGTCATACACCCAGTGATGTGGCCGTCTACAAACAGTTCTAGTAAACATGCAAACCCTTCTTTTGAGTTAAACGGGGTAATCCTAGCGGGAGCTGTGGTTAGAGTGGGTCGTCCTTCAGCGCAGATCATACAGGGTCATACATCGGTCTTTCCCTGAGCTTGTGCCGTGTAATTCAACCATTTTAACCGTATATTTACATTATGTCCCCCTGTTTCTACTTCCCATTTATCTGCTTGCACAGGGATAGTATCCCTCCTTGTACCCAGGATGTGTGAACCATGACGTCTGCTTTCATACCTTGAAGGCACTGGGGCCGCGGTAGTATATTGTAGGCTCAGTTGATATACACAGATATTTCTCAGCCTTGTAGAATGAGTCTTCACTTTGTCTGCAGTCCTTTAAATGGCAAATCAAGTTAAAATATTGTTGTTATTCCGTAACAAGTATGCCAACGTGGTTACTTCCGTTATTGTTGCATCTTTGTGCATTGGGGTCCGGACGGATCCCATGCATCTGGAGGTGGTATCAGCCATCGTCTTTTGTGTGTGTGACAATGACTGTGTGAGGCTGGTGACTGTGTGAGAGGGAGCCTGTATGTGAGAGAGAGAGACTGTGTGAGGCTGGTGACTGTGTGTGAGACTGTGTGTGTGAGAGAGGGAGCCTGTATGTGAGAGAGAGGGAGCCTGTGTGTGAGAGAGAGGGAGCCTGTGTGAGAGAGAGGGAGCCTGTGTGAGAGAGAGGGAGCCTGTATGTGAGAGAGAGGGAGCCTGTATGTGAGAGAGAGGGAGCCTGTGTGAGAGAGAGAGAGAGACTGTGAGAGAGAGAGAGACTGTGTGTGAGTCTGGTGTGTGTGTGTGAGAGAGAGAGACTGTGTGTGAGTCTGGTGTGTGTGTGTGTGTGAGAGAGAGAGACTGTGTGTGAGTCTGGTGTGTGAGTCTGGTGTGTGTGTGTGTGAGAGAGAGAGACTGTGTGTGAGTCTGGTGTGTGAGTCTGGTGTGTGTGTGTGAGAGAGAGAGAGACTGTGTGTGAGTGGTGTGTGTGTGTGTGAGAGAGAGAGACTGTGTGTGAGTCTGGTGTGTGTGTGTGTGAGAGAGAGAGACTGTGTGTGAGTCTGGTGTGTGTGTGTGAGAGAGAGAGACTGTGTGTGAGTCTGGTGACTGAGAGAGAGAGAGAGAGACTGTGTGTGAGTCTGGTGACTGTGAGAGAGAGACTGTGTGTGAGTCTGGTGTGTGTGTGTGAGAGAGAGAGACTGTGTGTGAGTCTGGTGTGTGTGTGTGTGAGAGAGAGAGAGACTGTGTGTGAGTCTGGTGACAGAGAGAGAGAGAGAGAGAGAGAGAGAGAGAGAGAGAGAGAGAGAGAGACTGTGCATTGGGCGGAGGTGGTATCAGCCATCGTCTGTGTGTGGCGCCCGTGCCTCTATGCCTCTTGGGGTCGTTCTTCTACACCTCTGCGTCTAACCTTCCAGAAGGGAAGGCTCCACGGTTACAGTGTCAACCCCTCAGCAACAGGCGGAACGGGTCGCCACGGCTGATTCTCTTCCGTTGTATTCTCCGGGTCTATCGGGTCCATGTGGTGCTTCCTTCCACCTGGATGGCTGTTGGCGTTGCTCTGATGACTTTGTATGGTCTTTCTCTCCTGGGTTTGTTCTTGAAAACCCTTAGGTAGATCTGGTCACCCGGCTCCACTCCCCTTGGTGGGTTCTCGTCTGGCTTTGAGGTTCTGCTTTTCTCTTGTTGGAATACAAACTCATGTACAGCAGTTAGTCGTCAAACATATTGTTCTTAATTCTATATAATTGCTTTAACGGAAGTCCCTTATGGGATCCTTGAAATGAAGTTGAAGGCATGGATCAACCAGTAAATATTTCATGCGAGGTTAGATGAGTCATTCTGTTAGCTTGCATGTGAGAACTCATTAGTGTTAGTGGTATTGTTCTACACAATTAAATTGAGTCAAAAGTTTGATTAGTCTCACTACTTCCCTCCTTGCTCATGGTTAACTCCATGAGCATTAAATGATAATTGAAATTGAGAACATAGCATGTAGGATCACTTCCTAACAGATAGCAGCTAATCGACCATGATTCTAGATTTTAATTGATTCAATTGACAAGTAATTCAATTAATAAAATATTTACTTTTTATTATATGTATTTCAGTCTCATAATTGTCATACCCATTTTTATTCAATTATCCTTTCCAGTGTGATTTTTCCTATTACCTTTTTTTTTTTTTTTTTTTTTTTATATTTTATAATATTTTAATATATATATTTTTTAAATGTGATATCAATGATAGTAGTTAATAATATATCCCCCTTATAACGATCACGGAGCTCTCCTACTTCCTGTCCAGATATTAATATTCATGTCTCAGACCGGAAGTGTGCGTATGGCTGTGAGCTCGTTTTTCCCCGGGTGCCACAGTTTTCTGAGGGGTGATGTCTGGGCAAGTGCTTGTGGTGGAGTAGGGAGTGCTAATGGGTTTAGAGTGCCGGAGGTCGTATGATGTTTATTGGGGGGTTCTGTTGACAGCAACCTGACTGGGGCAGGCAGATCTGCGGGGCTGGGTGTGGGACTGTGTGTGTGTGTGTGTGTGTGTGTGTGTGTGTGTGTGTGTGTGTGTGTGTGTGTGTGTGTGTGTGTGTGTATGTGTGTGTGTGTGTGTGTGTGTGTGTGTGTGTGTGTGTGTGTCCAGATAGGTGTCAAGAAGAAGGGTTAGTTATGTGTTTGTTAATTCTGAGCAGCTTTCCCACAGACATTAGAGGATGTTTGTTAAGTGCAGGGTGCAAGGCCAGGGTGTGTGTGTGTGTGTGTGTGTGTGTGTGTGTGTGTGTGTGTGGGTGTGTGTGTGTGTGTGTGTGTGTGTGTGCGTGTGCGAGCGAGAGCGAGAGAGAGCACCCCGCCGTGGTGCTGTTTGGCTCGTTGTGGGCTGTCAGCATCTGCCAGGATGGACGAATGTGCTTTGTGTGTCAATGATGTATCTGGCTGATCGTATTTGCTGTAGATGGATGGTTAAATAATGTCACGCGATCGGTCATACTGTAGGCTCTCATTTGCAAGTTCACTGATTGCGTGTCTGATAGGATATATACCTGGCATTTATTCAGTTGATTGCTCTTCTAAAATGCGCCAGATTGATACCAATTATTGTTGTGTTTGCATTGTAATGTACATCTTGGTCTCTCCTTAAAACAACGTACATCGAAACAACTTTAGTCAATGCAGCCTCCTATGTCAGTGTTTGCTTTACGAATACTATAGCATATCGGTTTATCAAAATTGTTAAGTGGGGGCGTGTGTGTGTGTTGTCATGTAGGCTATAGACTGTTTGTCTTGGATTGCATTACCCCGAATATTGACGGGTATTTTGCACGCTGGGTAAAAGCTTCGAAATAAACACTACCATCAAAACGTGGGATAACTAATGTATGCGCTGCTGTTCATAGACTAGCTCCAGCGCTCGTTGCTGTGTTGCTAAATGATAGCAACTTTCCACTCATTATCCTTTGACCATGCATTTAATATTTACATATATAATATGCGGACGCGCTGTGGGTGTGAAGGATTTGTATATGTCCAGATAGGAGTTATGAGGAAGGGGGGTTATGTGTTTTGTTAATTCTGAGTTGCTTTCCCGCAGATAGTAGAGGAAGTTCATTAAGTGAAGGGTGCAAGGCCGTGTGTCTGTTTTCTCGGATGGGGAAGAGGAGGGGGTAAAGTGGACCATCCAGAGTTTGTATAATGTTTTATTGGGTGGGCTGCTGTCTATGACCCGGCAGTGCCCTGACAGACCTGATGGCTGGGTGTAGGACTGTGTGTGTGTGTGTGTGTGTGTGTGTGTGTGTGTGTGTGTGTGTGTGTGTGTGTGTGTGAAGGATTTGCAGGTGTCCAGATAGGAGTTATGAGGAAGGGGGGGTTATGTGTTTGTTAATTCGGAGTTGCTTTCCCGCAGATAGTAGAGGAAGTTCATCAAGTGAAGGGTGCAAGGCCGTGTGTCTGTTTTCTCGGATGGGGAAGAGGAGGGGGTAAAGTGGACCATCCAGAGTTTGTATAATGTTTTATTGTGGGTCAGCGATTTTACCAGATACCGATGGATGATCAGGGGTTGTGAGATGATCAAGGTTGGGCGTAGGCCTAGGGGTGAAGGATTTGCATATGTCCAGGGGGGGGTGGGTGGTGATCAATGAATCTGATACGTTGAGGGGTGTCGACTGGGTGTGGGGTTATAAAAAAAACAAACCCATAGATCAGGATTTGTTAGGCAACTGATTCCCTGTCCATACCCAAGAGAAGACAACCACCTCTGCAGCTCTTTTTATTTTCGCCAGTCGTACTGAGACAAACACAGCCCACTAGATAGATAGATAGATAGATCCTTTAATAATCCTTTACAGGAAATTACAGTGTCACAACAGCGTGGACAGACATAACAAACACACATTCCCTCATATGCTAAAATACTTAAATACTACAATAATAAATACTAAATACTATAAGGTGCAAAGTTAATTTTGTGCATTGTAAAACCGTATGGCAGCTGGTATACAGGACTTCCTGTACCGCTCCGTTTTGCATATTGGTGCAATTAGTCTCTGGCTGAAGGTGCTGTTCTTGATCACCTTCAGGGCGTGGAGTGGGTGAGTGGGGTTAGACATTATTGAAGCCAGTTTGTTGAGGATTCTGGCCTCTGCCACCTGCTGGACCTTTAGCTGCTCAGCCCCGACCACTGAGCTGGCCTTCCTGATCAGCTTGTCCAGTCTCTTTTTGTCCGCTGTGCAGGCGCCTTCTCCCCAACATGCCACAGCAAAAAACAGAGCACTGGCCACCACTGTGTGGTAGACAGTGCACAGTAGGGGTTGGCAGATGTTAAATGACCTTAGTCTCCTCAAGAAAAAGAGTCGACTTTGTCCCTTCTTGTACACCGCTTCCATATGACTTTTCCAGTCCAGCTCACTGTCGAGCTGCACACCAAGGTACCTGTGGTTGGCGACCATCTCCACCATAGTGCCCCCGATGCTGATTGGTGTTGGTTGAGTCCTCCTCCTTCCCCTCCTGAAATCCACAACTATCTCCTTTGTCTTTGTGGTGTTGAGATGGAGATTATTGTGTGTACTCCACTCCACAAAATTGTCTATGGTGTCTCTGTACTCCTCCTCATTTCCCCCTTTAATGAGGCCAACAACAGCTGTGTCGTCTGAATATTTTTGCAAGAAGCAGCTTTTAGTGTTGTATTTGTAATCCGCTGTGTAGATGGTGAACAGGAATGGAGCCAGAACAGTTCCTTGTGGAGCCCCTGTGCTGCTGAGGATGGTGCATGAAATATTGTTCTGTAGGCGCACATACTGTGGTCTGAGATAAAGGTAGTCCAAACACCACAGTACCAGTAATGGATCCACCTTCATCATCTCCATCTTCTCCCCTAGCAGACGTGGCTGGATGGTATTAAAGGCAGATGAGAAGTCAAAGAATGTTATCCTTAAAGATGCATCAGGGGTGTCCAGATGTGTGTATGCCCTCTGCAGCATGTAAATGAGGGCATCATCAACACTAATGTTAGGCTGATATGCAAACTGTAAAGGGTCCATTTGCGTAGACACACTAGTGCAGAGGGAGGAGAGGACAAGTCTCTCAAATGTCTTCATGATATGTGAAGTGAGAGCTACTGGTCTGTAATCATTGTGGTTTGTGGGATGGGTCTTCTTTGGGACAGGTACTAGGCAAGATGTTTTCCACAGCCTTGGGACCTTCTGTAGGCGCAAGCTCAGGTTGAACAGGTGTGTAAGAATACCACACAACTCTGAAGAGCAAGTCTTCAGTAGCCTTGGGCTGATGTCATCGGGCCCCACTGCTTTCCCTGGCTTCAGCCTGTACAGCATCATCTTAACCTGGGCAGTATGGAAAGTCATAGGTGGGGTTGCTGGTGGAGTAGGAGGTGAGAAGAGAGGACTCTGTGCAGGTAACATCTCAGGAGTGTTGGAGAGAGGGAGGGGAGGTGGTGAGGAAGCAGCATTGGTCAGCAGACCAGGTAGGGGCGGTAGTGGTGGTGTGGGGCAGTCAAATCTGTTGAAAAATCTGTTCAGATCATCGGCCAGACTCAGTTCACCATCAGGCAGTGTACTGCCCTTCTGCTTCATGCCCGTGATCTTTCGCATTCCAGCCCATACCTGCTTCACTCCATCCTGCTGCAACTGTTGTTCCAGTTTGAGCCGAAATGCTTCTTTCCCCTCCTTAATCCTCACCTTAAGTTCCTTTTGAAGTTCTTTGATTTTATTCCTGTCGCCCTCCCTGAAAGCCTTTTTCTTCTCATTTAGTAAGGACTTCAGGCTGCTGGTTATCCATGGTTTGTTGTTAGGGAAGCAACGAATTACCCTGGATGGCATGATGTCATCATAACAGAAATTGATGTAATTGGTAATGCATTCTGTTAGGCCGTCGATGTCTTCCCCATAGTCCTCACAGAACACATCCCAATCTGTTGTCTCAAAACAGCACCTCAGGGCTTCATCAGCCTCAGGATGCCAGACTCTTGATGTTCTGGTGGTGACAGGCAGCCTCTTTACAGCTGGGGTGTAGGAGGGAGAGAGATGTAGCATGTCGTGGTCTGATCGACCAAGAGGGGGCAGTGCTGTACATTTGTATGCATTTTTCACATTTGCATACAAGAGATCAAGTGTTTTACCACCTCTAGTTGCACAGTCAATAAACTGTTTAAAAGTAGGCAAAGTCTTAGAGAGACAGACATGGTTGAAATCTCCAGACACAACAATGAACGCCTCTGGGAACTTGGACTGAAGTCTCGCGATAGTGGTGTGAAGCTCGTCACACGCGACTTCCGCCTTGGCAGATGGGGGAATGTAAACAGCAATAGTTATCACCACAGTGAACTCTCTGGGTAGGTAGTATGGCCTTAAACTAACCGCTAAAAGTTCAATGTCCTTGTTGCATATCTGTTCTTTGACAGTGGCATGATTAGGGTTACACCATTTGTTGTTGACGAGCAGTAAAAGCCCCCCTCCTTTCTGCTTACCGCTCGCTCCGGTGTCCCTGTCCGCTCGGATTGTCTTGAAGCCGGTGAAACTGATCAGGGAGTCAGGCGTGTTTTCCGTCAGCCACGTCTCTGTCAGGCATACAATACTGCTCTCCCGGTACAATTTCTGGTACCTCACCAGGCTTTCCAATTCTTCGAATTTGTTCGTTAGGCAGCAAACATTCCCCATTGTGATAGATGGTAGGGCTGGTTTAAAAGTCTCTCTCCATGTTCTCGCCAACCTCCTCTTGTTTCTCTTCATCCCTGCACGGGTTCCCCGATGTCTCCTCTGTAAGAGTTCCTTCGGTATGTCATGTCGAATCCCAAATATTGAGCCATGTACCAGGCTTATCAGTTCCCAACGGGTGTATACCACGGCAGTTTGCTCCGTCCGTCTGGCCGATATTAGGCACATATTTCCACTCCCATTCCGGTTAAGTCTTGGTTAAGAACTTGACAACACTCAAAAGTTGTAGCTAACACACTTATAGGAAGTTTAGAAAAATAAGTCTAGAAAAATACAAAAAAATAATAATACTAAATCGACATTTAACATACACACTACACAGAGCTGCACGCAACAGGCTGCCGTCTCACCGGCGCCATAGCAACCAAAAGTTATAGTACTACAACATGCTGATCAGCAGTGAGTATCTCCTAATACCTTCTCTATTTCAGTTATATTAGACCTATGACATTGTGTAACTGTTTTTTTTTTTTTTAATATTTGTTTTGATGAAAAAGTGGGTTATTAGGTATTTCAACAGATGCACAGGGACATGTGTTCCATTATCCAGACCCACCACAGTGTATGTATATAACCCTACCCTTTTAATCATTAAGGTTGAATTATTACTATTATTATTATTACTACTTATATGTAGACCCTGGAGGTAAACAATCAATGTCTATGTTATGTGTTAGGTCTGTTTGACACTGTGTCGACGAGGATAACTCAAAGCCCAGCTCTTATTGATCTGACCAATGGGGAGGGTCCATCTAGAGGTAAGGTATCAAAATATTATTAGGGTATTCTGATGTATTATCTAATTGCTATTCGTCACATTTCTTATTCTATGCTTTCTTTTCTTTTTCTTTTTTCATAGCACCTCTACCCACAGCACCACAGGAGTGTGTTATAAAACCTGATGATGTCACCGCTGTAAGGCCTGAGAGGAAAACTCAAAGCCTGTTATCAGGGGAGACCATAAAGCTGGTCATAGCTGAGACCAAAGAGGGGTGAAGCCGAGAGGAGAGCGTGTGAGTATATTGTGACTGAAGGAGGGGTCCTAGCTGTGCCCCAGAAAAAGAAAATGCAAGTCTATTAATGGCAATGTCAAGAGGAGATGTAGATCCAGCAGTGGTAGTAGTAGTAGCACTAGTACGGACACATGTTTTGATCAGCTGATGAATGAGTTTGCTAACGATACAGGCATGGTGGCGGAATTGTCAGATGCCTGGGGTGATGAGGATGACGATGATGATGTGTTTGATGATACTATAGACGTGTGTGATACAGATCTTGATGAATTGTTAAATAGTACTGAATTCAATTCTATAGAGAGGACTGTGTGCGGGGTATTAGAGGATCTAGACAGAGGGGGTGAGATAGAAGGTTTCTTTGGCCAGGGGGGTAATGACGATGATGTCGTAGTGGTTGTACAGAGTGTAAATGAAGGGTCGTCTATTCAGCGTGGTGGTGGTGGGGGTGGGGCCTGTACAGGTGATGGTGTACAGGATGGTGCCGATGCTGATGGAACAACGGTGGGGGTAGATGAGGTGTTGGGCGTCCGGGGTAGCGCTGATGGAGGCAGTAGTGGTGATGGTAGTGGTGGGGGTGGTGATGATGATGATGGTGGCCCCGAGTGTGGAGGGGCAGTCAGCGCTAATGATGAGACGAGGATAAGACACTATCCCTACTTTAACGGCTTCGAGGTTAGGCGCTCTGTTGATCTAAGGACTATCCCTATCGATAATTTAGAAGAGATACCTAATTTTATCAGGGAGAGGTTGACAGGCGTCATAACAGAGTGCTCTCAAAGAACCGTCCGAGGCAGTGTTTTAAACGTGGTCCTGCGGGGTCCGTCGTTGGCCAGTGATATCCAGGCTGTACTCACGACTGGTGACGATTACAATGATGATACGTTTCTAGAGCAGATTTCGCAAGTTATACAAAGTAATGACGCTAGCTTGACTGATGATGCATTAGAGTTTGTTGTCACAGGCGTTCACAATAAAAACGGAGGCGTCCGGTTAAAGTTAAAAAGCGTCCCCTATGGTGATATCATAAGCAGGAAAAGATTGAGTCTATACACCCCCTCCAACACTCATGACAATCTATGTTTTTCGCTATAGCTCATTATCTAAAAGAGGGGGTGTCGGAGGATGATACAGTGTCGGAGGATGATACAGTGTCTGAAGAGGCTAAATTGTTGGTTGCCCAGGCTTTACACATTAGCTTAGGATTTGATCACAATCATCCAGTTGGCTTTGCTGATGTTTCTGCGTTTGTAATAAAACATGTTATTGGCTAAAATAAATACTGTTGGGGTCATAAAGGTTTTTTCACCACAAAGGATCCACCCATCAGAGGGCTAAGAAGAGACTCCTGGTTAAAAACACATCAGTTGTATGGTAAGATGGCTACTGGTCAGAAGTCGGTTGTTGGAGAGATGTTTGACCCCAGACTTCAGCACCCGTTCAGTATGGTAGTGTCTGGCCCCTCCAACAGCGGAAAAACCTATTTTGTCAAAACAATCGTTGAAAACGTTGGTCGTCTATTTTCGGAAGATATTGAAAACATAGTCTATATTTATTCATGCTGGCAACCGATATATGATGAATTGTTAAAGATAAGGAGTATTAACTTTGTGGAAGGGATTCCCAAATCTCTTTGCGACGATTCAATATTACCGGTCAATACTAGAAATCTTCTCATTATTGATGACTTGATGAATGATGCGTGCAATAATATAGAGGTTCAGCATGTTTTTACAAAATATGTACACCATCGTAACCTTAGCTGTATGTATCTGGTGCAAAATTTGTTTATGCAAGGTAAAACCAGCAGAACAATAAGCTTAAATACAAATTACATGGTCTTGTTTAAGAACCCACGTGACAAATATCAGATTTTGTTGATAGCCAGACAGATGTTTCCGTGTAAGACAAAGTATTTTCTAGAGTCCTTTAACGACGCTACTAGCATACCCTATGGGTATTTGCTTGTCGACTTTAAAGCCACGACCCCCGACAATATGAGACTTAGAACAGCTATTTTATCAGACCGTCAAGTCGTCTACACCCAGAGAGCAAAGTGACTAGCTAGAGGCCATGTCGGAGCGTATACGCAGAAATCGAGACCGCCTAAAGCTGTTATATAAATCACCGCCTGCTCTGCGTAAAGTTATTCTACGGACAGCCAACGACGATTTTATCAACTCGCTGTGTGAAATAGCGTTGAATATTTTACAAGGCAAGATACCAATGACCCCCAGTCAGCACAAAAGATTGCAGAAACAAAAAAAGGACATTAGGTTACTGGCTAATAAGTCTGTGGTGATTTCTAAAAAGAAGAAGAGACTCATCAATCAGACCGGTGGATTTCTGTTGCCTTTACTGTCTGTAGCCATACCTTTGATTACCAGTCTTTTCTCCAGAGGTGGTTGATTGAAATCGTAATGGAGCACACTCACAAGATGTATCTAGTTCCTCAGCATCAACTCGATGCCTTAAAGCAGCCCCATCCTAGGGAATCGGTTAGACAGACGGCTGAAAACGCTTTGGATAAAGCTATCGAGGAGGTGTTGAACAGCCCCGATACCGATTTGTATGAAAAAGCCAAGAGGTACGGATCTGTTTTACAGCGATATCTATCTCTGGTTAAACAAGGACAACGTGAGCAAGGAGAGTTGACTCTATCACTTGCTGAGGACGGGTCCAAGTCTCAGCCGCGGGATGCAGATGAGGGGGGTAATGCTAGTGCTGGTGATAGTGTTTTTGAGGAGGTAATGAGACACATACCGACAAAAAGTAAGAGAAACGCCGGACACATCATGGAATCGTTGAAGAAATCTAAAAACGTATCATGGACGGACAAGGGCGAGCTTGTGTTAAAAGGAGAAACTATTAAGGGGTCACATATGTATGATTTGTTAAAGAATGTCACAGCGTCCTATCGCGTTTTAGATTCCGACAGGCCACCGGGGTGGATAGCGTTTCTGAAAGTTTTAGCCCATATTAATGTACCGTCTACATCTATACCTAGTAAACGACTTAGACAGTTGGTAGACATGTATAAACATGCCCCACCATCGGATAGTGTTAATGCAATTGACGAGTATGAGAGCCACCACTCTGGATCTAATAAGAGGAGAAGACGTGAACGACCTGACTCACCTTCTAATACCCCTAAAACACATGAAAGTGCGTGGTTACAATTCTGATGTGCCTATCTGAATAATTGTATATATACTGTGACTGTTATCTTTTTGAAAAACGCTTGTGTAGTATCAGCTAAATAAAAAACTTGACAACATAAACTTTTTTTACTCGTCTTTGTATTTATTTTCAAAAGGCATGTTACATGTTACAACCACAGATACACGACTGCACACATATCAGTTCATGTTCATTACAAAAACTTGGTTTTACACTACTAACAAAGTCGTATACCTTTTTATCATTGCGGGGTAGATTAGCCCCAAACATTCTCAAAAACTTGTGGTACGACACACCTTTCTGCATATTAAACAAGAAAAATAGGCAATGCTGTCCACAGGCTGTACTTAAATGGTCCTGGATCTGTTGTGTAGAATAAACCACATCACTACAGCTATGATCAAGAAACTGTTGTATGGATACGGGAAACTCTGAGTACGTGGGTGGGTTTCCATAGGAGTCAAAAAAGTATCCTTGTCTCTCGGCCGTG
The DNA here is from genome assembly GCF_964030765.1 of Micromesistius poutassou. Taxonomy (NCBI): domain Eukaryota; kingdom Metazoa; phylum Chordata; class Actinopteri; order Gadiformes; family Gadidae; genus Micromesistius; species Micromesistius poutassou. The sequence continues at coordinate 5,983,356 of NC_140294.1, forward strand.
ATATATATAGCTAGCCAATGGGCCCCGGCTGCATTTGAAGGTTCTGTATTAACCACTAGCATAGCAGGCACGTGACGAATGTCTCTAGGTAGATGATCGCACGGTACGACCCCCAGAAAAGAAGCCCTATGAGCAATTTTCTGGCCTACAGCTGTTAGCTCGATAGTATTCATGTTTTGCAATAACTCTTCAGTAATAGTCCAGTAACACCTGACGTCTGTTTGATATTTCTATAACAGAATCATAAACTGCATAACATATTAAATTGACGGTTGTAGCTAGAGCGTTTCTGAATCGTACTTCTAACCTCACGTTCCCTGTTTTGACTAGCGACACATGCTGTCCACACCCTTCATCTGCTTCCAGGTTAAAACAAAACAATGCATAACCGTCTCCAAACTCTTCCCGGGTGATGGCAATATCTCTGTCTTTCAGCTGCCGTCCTGTTGCCTGAATAAGCTGGAAATATTCCCGTGTATACAAGCCATTTCTAAAGTCCGGTTGAAAGGGTTTAGCAGGGTATGAATGTCCATCACAGTAGAGTGCTAGGAACTCTGTGGTGAAATGTTGAAATCTGAACGGATTCCGAACATAGCTCCCCGTGAATGCTTCGTTATCCACGAAACCTATAACAATCATCTTCGGAATTTGTCCAAGAAACAAATTGTCTTGATTGCATATTCTACTACCCGCAGGGATAGATACATTTTTTAGACACACTCTATCAACAGGATATTTTATGTTAGCTTGAGTCAACGCTCGGGCATGCGCCAACTTGACACCCGGTGCAACTGAGACCTTCTTAATAAATATATTCGCAGACACTATAGAGACTCTGTATTCCACCGGACCGGTGGCCATGAGACAGAAATCGTTTTTTGCTCTGATGAATCTTATGCGAAGATCAACACCGTTAATCAGTAGTTTTTCCTGGAAAAACATGTCTGCGTGAATAGGGGCTATTAGTTCGACTATACGACTACGTGTTGAATATGCACTCCTGGCTGCTAAGCCGCGATTAGGACCGTCGGGGTCATGTTCATCCATTTCACCATACGTGTCTTTCTTGAATAGACCGCATCCAAACTGTGTGTCCAGAGTACCATTTCCATAGTTTAGCAAGCATTCTATTATGCCTCTGTATGGATAGGTATTTGATGATTGGGTAATAAGCCTATCACCTAGAGTAATATCCACCTGTGAGAATAATGTACATCCCGGATAGTTAATCAACCCCACTTCTGCATCCTCGGCTAGGTCTGTTCCATTGGGATTAGTGATCTTGACCCGTAGATGCAGATACGTGTTGTTTAGATCCATATAGTCTTCGCTACTGGCCGACACAAAGAACTCTATGGGGCCCCTGTCTGTCAGAGCCGATAGTGGAGGAATCTCTATATACGTACTTTTCTCTATAGCCGTCTGCGTTAACGGTAGAGTGAAAAGGTCCAGCTCACTCTTGACACATTCTTCTGACATACGATGTAGGAGAGCCATTGTTGTTCAATACCGATTATTGACAGCTAAATGAATATATCATTAGCAGCCCCTCTAAAGCGACGGTTTGATACCTTCTTGGTCCTTTTAGGTTTTGCCCTTTTTCTGCCTGAGGCTGGTGTTTTACGTTGTTTTCTACGCCCCGTAGGACACCGGGACCGCCCCCAGCTTGAAGGAGGATATTTAGTGGGTCTTTTGAAAGAAGCAATCATGCCTGCTCCCTGTTGTTTCGGCGTAGATGACGCCCGCGTTATATTTGTAATCACGTCGCCTATAATGTTTTTGGCAGCACTTTTCAAATGAGGCTTGGCTATGCTCACACCCCTTTTAAATAAAGGTACCGCCATCCTAAAGAGGCTGCGGAACATTCCACCGATTCCAGCTCCATATTGTGTGCTGCTGCCTTCATATCCGGTTAATCCGTTCCCGGCCTGGTTTAAATAATACTGTACGTATTTTTCCTCATCGTATGGCGGTCTATAACCCATTACACTGTGCATTGGGCTAGAAATGTTGTTGTTTTACCGGTCTAAAATGAAGCTTCAGGATCACTTTGCCGTATGTGAATGGTATATTTGTATTCTGGTCAGACTTTAGATCGATTTCGATATCTCCAATAGGGTCTCGGGACACGTGAACGTAGTGCGGTTTGTCAAACATGAGACTGCGGTGGCTCTTGTGTGTGTCAGTTATATTAATACACCTTAACAACGGGACATAGCTGTCCCCCACCCACTGGTGATCGACAATATCGCTATAAATAAACATGTTATAGCACCCCCCATGGATGTCTGCTGGATGTGGTGCGAATAACGCTCTGGTCTTGTCTGCAGGGTACATTTCGCCGGGGTTGAAGCCCAAGATGTTAGCCAGTTTTCCTCTAAACCCAAGAGATAAGAAGTCACTACCTTTGATGTATACACGATTTCTAATACTTTCGTGGTAAAGTTTAATGTCCACTTGAGGCGTGTGTTTGGTTATAGTCTTGTTGATATGTTCTAATAACCGGGTAATACTCTCGTAGAACCCCGTTGCTAATAGCAAGGTATAGCCTGTTTTAGAATCACCCAGAGATATTACGGCGTCCTCCCACGGAAAACTCAGCCATCTGCATGGATATTGAGCTTCAATCAGCCCTACTTCATAGGGTTGAGTTGTATGTATAGCTTTTGCTAATTTAGTTCTAAAATTCCATATCTTATTTTGAGGGTAGACCCCCGCTGAGGCGTTACTAGCCAGAGTCACATAAAACCCCCCTGCAGCCTCCTTCTCCATCGAATATCTCGGTTATAATGTCTTATATTCCTCTTACACGTCGATTATCACATTTTCAGGAACCCACGAATTGAAAACGTCCGGCCACCCTAACCATTTAACAAATACCATATTCTTACGCCCCACCTTTTTTCTATCGATAACCTTCTCTATTTAAAATTCTTTGTTTTTAGGCACTATGACTTTTTGTAACTCTTTCTCGTAAAACGTTCCTTGCAGTGTATCACCTCCGTAGTCTTTTAGCTTGTAGACTGGGGGGTAACGCGATATCTTCTGTGATATCACAAAGTATTCATCTGTAAATGTCTGCTCGTAGCCTTTTCGAAATATACCTTTTGCTTTTGAAATTCTAACCGTATCGCCGATATCGTACCTAAATACGATCTTAGCATCTTGTTTTGTTTTGTAGAGGGTATTAAATACCGTTTGCTCATTATCTTTAACAACGCTGACAGGCGTCATTTTTATAGATCTGTGGTATGAGCGATTATAGGCATGTACCATATCTTGTAGTTTGTCTACGTAACGTCTGGAATTGGAAGCTGTTAAATATCTCCACATGTTGGTTTTCAGAGTCCTGTTGAAACGCTCAACTATACTGGCCTTGGTCTCATTAGATGTAGAGAAATGTTTAATGTCGTGACGCTCCAACAGCCGCTGGAAGGTCTTGTTGTAAAATTCTTTTCCGGCGTCAGTCTGTAGTTTCACAGGAACACGTCCTTCTTTGAGAATATCACCAAATGCTTTACTGACATCTAAAGCACTCTTGGATGGTAAAGAGCGAACCCATGCGTATTTTGAAAACACATCAATACACGTCAACAGAAAATGCACCCCGTCATTTTCGGGCGCATACTCGGACATATCCACTAGATCTGCCTGAAACTGTCTATCTATACCGCTGACCAATACTCTATTTCTGCGGAAATGTATAGAAGCTGGAGCATGCAGAGTATATGCATCCTGCTTCAATAGCCATTTCTTTACATATTTTAAAGGAGGTATCTCCTCGCCACTATGCTTAAGGCCCCGTTGTAGTTTATCAATACCACCGTAAGAGCCAGATCCCGCAGAGTCGTAATAAGTTTTAGAAAGCAGTCTATCCATATCGTCTGACGGTGACAAACTGAATACTGGTACACTGAGCAGAGTTTACATCATCATTTTATTTAAAAAACAACCGCCCACTTTCCACAATGTCAAGATACAACTTACAGACAGTTTTATTTTTCTGTACCATTTTACAAGACATCATTTGAGCAACCCTAAGACACTCTGATTTTTTATCCTTATTTAACTTTAAGACGTCGGATACAAATGCACATATACACATGACATGCCCAACAGTAAAACATTTGTCATCTGAGAAATGGTTAACTAGTTCAGATAACATTAAATCCTGGGGTCTGTCACACGAGAATTTCAGGACCAAATCATTCCAATCCTTATACACACATCGGATATAAGCATTATGATTAATAAATGCATCATTTTCTACCATACTAAACATCAAACCAGCAAGTCTATGTGATACAGAATCGACAAACATGTCATAACCAAAAGAAAAACAGATTACCCATTTTACAAACATTTGTAGGCCCTCTGTGTAGTACGACGCCACTCCAATGTACGCCTCCACAAACGTGTTGCCTCAATTATCTTACGCTGATATTCAGGAGAGATACACTTTAGGGTTAGCTCCTCCAGCTGGTCCATAACATAGAATTCAGTTAGTAAATCACATAGCATAGTGTCCACCGCCCCTATGACTGTCTTATGATCCAATATTAAACCAATTGTATTTTTTAATATTGTATCCATAAGAAGTCCAAAGGGCTCTCTACCCAACACAACACATATATCATCGTAATGGGTCTCGTAGTGATCCTGAGATAGTTTGCACAGACAGGTATGCCGTTTTTGACTCGGGGTGTTGTACGTACACCCCCAGCAGTCTGCGCGGATCTTCCAGTCGATGATGGCAGCTATGCAGACACCCGTGGTCGCTCTCAAAACACTGAGGGATTCAGAGTTGATACGGGTGTGAAGAGATACGGTTGGCCATCCATCCGCCTCCTCCGTAGCCGTATCAACCACCAGTGGACCTCCCTCATAGTCCGGTAGAAAGGTTAGATTCAATTCAGATAAATGCTTGGCGTACTCTTGAAGCCAATCGTCATGTTCAGGTTGTCCGTCATTTACATCACCACTCATTGCATTGTCGTCATCATCATATCGGGGGTAATTGGCATGGATCTGTTCTGTATAACATAACAAACATTACATTAGACACTACTGCATACATGAAAACTATACACCCACACATGCTGTAATAACGCAATCTCTAAATATTCACCATTCTCTATAGCTAGTAGTCCTCTGCATCCTAGCAAGACACCATCTCAACATCACTGTGATCTGAGGCACCCACTTTATTATCATTCGATAAAAATAGCTGTTTTTTAACATCATCAGCATCGCTTGGACTCCGTGGGGTATCTGGATACCATACAGTTGGGGTAGTTGGGTACTTCTTGACCACTCTGTCAATCTTCTCAAAAATCGAGCGTATCGCGGGCCAATCACATCTCTGGATAAAAAAGACAGTTTCAAACCAACGGTCGGATGCTGCGTAGCCGTCAAAGCGAGGGTGACGTGTGATAGAAAAAGGGTCACAGCCACCCAGTACCGCTCCTGGTTCAACGCATCGCTTGAAAAAAATGAAATTAGTTGTACACTTGGTGGACTCCATCCGATATAACACAGATCCAGAAACCCCACACCATTGGGTGACAGCCGGAGGTTCACGCCATCCAACAATGTCTAACTCGGGGGTTACATTCTCACGGAAATGTAGCCAATCCTCGGTACACATATGCACCACGCCATCACAGTCTTTTGCTTTTAACAGGACACATCCACCCCCGAATGAAATTACGTACTCAAAGCCGTTCTTTCCTTTATGCCCGTATGTCGATTCGGTACACGGGGGTCTAGCACCTGAAACAGGCCTCAGTCTTTTGATTGGCGCATTAATCAAAGATACTCTTTCAGCACTAAAAGCATGGGTAGATTCAGGCGTACAATGGCTGGACATACCCATGGGGGACTGGTTTTCAATGGGGTCCATTTCCAAGGGTTTTCGGGATCGTGTTGAGAAGTAACGCGTAAGGCCGTCGGCTGCTGAATGCTTCTGTATCACTGGCTAGTGCAGAACGCCAACCTTTTAAACCTATTTCTCTACCCCTCCGAAACACACCCACTTTTACCAACTCATCCCCATTGTGGCCATGAGGCGTATAGAACATCAACCAATGTCAGGTCACTGTCAGGTCACTCTCAGGTCACTGTCAACAGAACCCCCCAATAAACATTATATGACCTCCGGCACTCTAAACCCATTAGCACTCCCTACTCCACCACAAGCACTTGCCCAGACATCACCCCTCAGAAAACTGTGGCACCCGGGGAAAAACGAGCTCACAGCCATACGCACACTTCCGGTCTGAGACATGAATATTAATATCTGGACAGGAAGTAGGAGAGCTCCGTGATCATTATAAGGGGGATATATTATTAACTACTAATGATATCTGTGATATGTTGAACTGTGCATTAACTCCGCCGTCCCCGAGTCCTTTTGGGGCGGGTCCTTCTGCTCAGATTGGTGAGAGAGGATTTTCCCTGAACTCTAAGAGTCCCCAGCGCTGGTTGACCCCTGGACTTCTGTGGACGAGCGGTGTGTGTGCTATGGACAACTTTATATGCTAATTGTTCACGTTATGGAGTCTAGATAATAACCCCTAAATTCTGCGATTACCATGGGACGTATTGATCATGGTGTCCCTTTACTAGAAAAGAGTTTACACCTGAAACACCATTTGGTGCTTTTCTCACCTTCTGTGATCTTCTAAAGTTTTACTACCTCTGGGCTGGGCCCTTTGTTTCTCTGCGTGTCTCTTTTTTCTGACTCTAAACATTTTTGGCCGCACCTGGGGTCATAAATCGATAACCCCCAGAAGTACCCTTGTCCCACTTCTCTTAGTGGGAGACAAAATCTTAAAAACAATCTTAAAAATCTTAAAAACAACAATCTTAAAAACAACAATCTTAAAAACAACAATCTTAAAAACAAAACAATATAGGGTTTCCTTCAACACATGGACAATCGTACACCACAAAAAATAATGTTCATCATAACTAAACACATATTTACAAGTTCGAACCATATAAGTCGAACTGACCGATTTCAGGTTTTCAATACATGGACAATCGTACACCACAAAAAATAATGTTCATCATAACTAAACACATATTTACAAGTTCGAACCATATAAGTCGAACTGACCGATTTCAGGTTTTCAATAATCTTTTCTGGTTATTCCAGATTCCTACACGTCTAAATTCAACACCGTCATGGCGGATTTTAACCCTCTTAGGGGAACCACTTGCCGAATAGAAAAAAAAAAAAAAAAAAGAGGGGACTCAAATTTCCCACAAAAAAATAGAAACAGTTGCAAACTAATATGTACATTACAAAAAATAACACAATCCAAAAATAAACACCAATGGGTTAGTAGCTGATTTTGAAAACGTTTACTCTGACGATAATCTGTAGATAATATTTAACGGTGTCTCTGTCTCTTCCTATCTCTTAGAAGAGACAGGGACATGGGTAAAAATGCTGGTTTAATAACTAAGTATCACTGTTAGTGTGCATGATGGATCTTAGGTGTACAGAGCAAATATTTACACAGACAATCAGGGAGAACGAAAAGTGTTCTTCTGGGCAGTAGGGGGGCGATTGGGTAATTTGTTGAGAGTTGGATATGATTTTCCTTTTGAAAGTAGGGGGGGTGATTATTGGCATGGACGTTGATTAGGTGCCAAGCACAAAGTGCGAGGAACCTATTGTAATTGTTAGTTTTATTATTATTATTCCGCCCCGTTTGCATTACACAGTCTAAAACGCTCGCACGCTCTTTATGAAACTTACTAGACCTGTAGAGGTTGACCCAAGATTAACAGACAGCAAATATTACACTGATTGGCCCAAAGGTGGCGCTATACTAACTGCTCAAAAATGCTAACTTTGCACAAGCATATCTCGTAGCCGGTTTGACCTACACTCATGAAACTTTGTTCACACGTGCATATCCTCAGGCTGGACAAATATGCCTCAAGAACTTATGACTTGCGGTTCCTAGATTTGCCGCATGAGTCTGTACAATAAAGTTTAAAGCACCCATGAGCCATTGACTTCTAAAAGAGGCGTGGTTTAAAACACAAAAATAGTTAAATGCTCATATCAACATCAAGTTGGACTCCTATGATCTTGACTCCAATGCAAAAGTCAAATTCTGAACAAGATAAAGTCAACATATTTACAAATACGGCGTGGCATCGAAATGGGTGTGGCCTGTCACAAAAAACACCACAGCTCATAGACACAATGTTTGCTTTGAGCGGGACCAACTTCGTGGCTGTTGGGCCCAAAGTTCCAGCTAAGTGAAATGAAAGTGATTGGCAAAACAACATGGCTGCTAGAGGCTCAAAATCCTCAAAAATTGTCAAAATTTAACGTCAAAAGTCAGGGTTAACTTAACCCAATCACCATCAAACCTGGGATAGTCAAAGGTACATGGGTCAAGATGAAACTGTCCAAATTGTATCTAAATCAGTCTAAAGTTGGCGCTATTGCAACAGTCCAAAAATGCAAAAAATGGTTTGATCGTTTATTTGTCGGCTCAGGTTTGGCACCGTAAAATGCTGTTTGCAGCTTTATTTCACCTTATTGTTTGCCCATGAAAAAAAATCACAATATTAAGATTTGCATCTTCAATAGTAGACGAATATTTTGCTTTGACCGTTATTCATAATCACAATTAATGCTCTATTATTCTATTCAATTGTCTCTTTTTTTTTTTAACCCAACTATCTAAATCGGATGACCTGATCTTTATTTATGCTACATATTGTTTGTATTTAATATTGTCTATCCTTTGCTACACTTCTACCTTCTGCATACCACATCAAACGTGCATATGACTTATTCTAATAAAGTAAAACCTGGTTTCATCTTTACGTTTTTATAGTTACATGAGTATCAAACCTGTTCATTATTATTTCCAAAACAGTTTCCTAGTTATTCAAGTCCCTTATCTATCTATACCATTACAAAAATATTATTATTATATTTATCTAGTTTTCCGTTGGTCAACATCTAATCGATACAATATTCTCAACCTCTAGTCGGTTTGTCTGTTTGTCTATCTGTGAACAAACATCACACTGATCACATCATCTTACTGAACAACCCCCGAGCAATCCTCTCGGGCTCTCTGGGTTCCAGCCAACTTCTTATCACAACTTTAATAACATAGATCATTTAAAAAATGTCCAGTTCAAAAACAAATACATCGAACATTAATAAATCCACCATAAATCAATTCTATGGCTTCCACATATAATGAAGGTATCTTTGACAGTAGGGATCCAGTTTCATACAGTTTCATCCTCCATAAATTTCTTCATGGTTCAATAATAACGGAGGTCTCCACTACATGTGGATAAATGTAAGTAGACCTATTCTGTCGTATGTACATAATGGGGTAAATCCACAAAAAACACAAATCAATCAATCCATCGTGAATCAATTCTACGGCTTCACATATAACGAAGGTCTCCAATGCATGAATACCTCTTACATCCTATGTACATAATGTGGTAAAAAGAAATATAATTAAAACTGCGCGCAGTGATGAACGGGACCTCGCGCCGGCTTGCGGCCGCGTCATGTGCCGTCGTAACATGTGCGCTGACCAATGTAGAAGCAGATCCGACACAAGATATCGGAGCACTGTGCAGCTGTGTATTGTGTGGATGCAGTGTGTGGCAGTGGCGTCACTAGGCTGTTTTCTAAAACAAAAACAAATCAACTTTCCGACGGTCCTTGAACGCCCCCCGTTCACCGCACGACAACAACAAGCAACACGTGAGTCAGTACACTTCAGCAGTCGGACTCAGTGTGACAACCAGACTTACGGCTTCACATATAACGAAGGTCTCCAATGCATGAATACCTCTTACATCCTATGTACATAATGTGGTAAAAAGAAATATAATTATTTAGTAGTAAAAACACACTGAGTGTGTGTGACAGTTTGTGTGGGTGTGTGTGTGAGACAGAGTGTTTCTGTTAGTGTGTTTAAGCCTGTACGTATATGTGTGAGATAGTCTGTGTGTGTGAGAGATAGTATGTGATACAGTTACTGAGAGGGTGAGGGTGTTGGGGGAGGGATCGAGAGAGAGAGGGGGGGGGAGAGAGAGAGAGAGAGAGTTGGGGGGATAGGTAGATGGTTTCCCGAGTTGGCTGCTGAGACACCCTGCATGAAGCTCTATCAGCCCGTTAACACATCCAGCCAGCTGAAGGCCCAGCCAAGGGTTCTCAAGCAAGAACACAATAATGAAGGGAACATTCACTGATTGAGCCATGCGCATTTGCCATGCTCAAAATGCGAGAGACAGAGCGAGACGGACAGACAGACAGACAGACAGACAGGGGGGGAGAGAGGGAGAGAAGGGGGGGGAGAGAGAGGGAGAGAGAGAGGGGGGGAGAGAGGGAGAGAGAGTTGGGGGGATAGGTAGATGGTTCCCCGAGTTGGCCCGTTTGAGACACCCTTCCTGAAGCTCTATCAGCCCGTTAACACATCCAGCCAGCTGAAGGCCCAGCCAAGGGTTCTCAAGCAAGAACACAATAATGAAGGGAACATTCACTGATTGAGCCATGAGCATCTGCCATGCTTAAAATACGAGAGACAGAGAGAGAGTGAGGGTGAGAGTGTTAGAGTTAGAGTTAGAGAGAGAGACTGAGGGTGATTGTAGGGGTAGGGAGGTGTCGAGCTGGAGAGAGGAGGGGGGTCGTAGGGGGAGGGAGTGGTCGAACTGGAGAGAAGGGGGTCGTAGGGGGAGGGAGTGGTCGAACTAGAGAGAGGGGGGGGTCGTATGGGGAGGGAGGGGTCGAACTGGAGAGGGGGGGTCGTATGGGGAGGGAGTGGTCGAACTGGAGAGAGGGGGGGTCGTATGGGGAGGGAGGGGTCGAACTGGAGAGGGGGGGGGTCGTATAGGGAGGGAGGGGTCGAGAGGGAGAGAAGGGGGGGGGGGAGGTGTTCTCTTTGTTAACCAGATGGTGATCCCCTTTGAAGCTCCTCTAGGTGTGATAGGCAGTCTTCACGACAATGTCTCTCATCCCCCAATGTTTAAACAATGCTTCCACCATGTGGTCGACCATAATCGCCATTAAAAAATGCGTTAACATGGCCACCGACATGACGAGAACTGTATTCCATACAGATTGTCTTTGTTTCATGGGACCTAGAGACACCACCACGTGTGGACTCCCATTCTAGTCTTCTGGGCCTAATAACACCACGGTATTGCCGACTCGACAATGCTCTGAACACTCTTTCCAGCTTCGAGGTCTCAACGAACTGTTTAATACAACTTGGATAACAATTTAGCTCATCAGTAGGCTACTGTGTCCCGGTCAAAACACGGACACGTCGAAAACTTAACAAATTCTTTATACAGATCACCTCTAAAACCCCGTCGGGTATCACATTTAGACAAACATATATACAATTCTGGCCCTTTGTTTCCTCGGTTTAGTCTTATAATGGCGACTAAATCATTGTTTATAATTAATTCCCAATCGGAGTTATCAGCGATCATTCATCTTTACTTCGGCTTAACTGTAATGACTATGGACCGGAATAACGGAGCTTTCACGAAAACGAATACTGATTACCTCTGCCACCTAAAGTTCCTATAACTAATCTATGCAGAATTAGTCTTTGCGACAATAGGTTCTGCTTACCTTATTTTATTGGGCCCGTGGCAGGGATGATCAGATCCTCGTGTTCGATCGGCTCGGTCAGTCCAGGTCCGCCTTTCCTTGGATAAATCACGTCAGGGTCACCAAATTGTTGTGGATTTTGGTCCAGGAAAGGCCGCCGAGACAGGATCGCTTTTAACTCACTTTATTTGGTTAAGGTTATTGGCAGTGGTTAATTTGAGCCGGATCCTGCCGGAACAAGATCCGGCACCTCTTAATTTTGGCCTCCCTGTGTTCCGGTACCTATTTCGGCAGATCCGGCACCTCTCATAAAAAAATAATTAAAAAAACACATAAAAAAAATGTTTAAAATAAAATAAAAATAAAATAATAATATGCATGTATTAATTTACAGAACAAATCCCAAAAATGATATGTTTTTTAAGATTTAACGTCATTTGAAATCAACAAACCACGCCCCCGTCACTATTAGCCTACAGAAAAAATATTAAACATTTGAAATTCGCCGCATCTCAGGAGAAGGAAGAGAGAAAAAACCGTTAGGCATTTCGCAAACATGTCAAAGAGACAGTTGAATTTACTGTCCTTTTTCAAGAAAAAAGAAGAGTTGCATGACTCAAAACGAGTCAGAAAAGCCGGCGACGAGGGCAGCTGCAGCGGTCACGGTAAAAACCTGCTGCAGCAGGAGGCTAGCTCCGCTAGCCGGGTTCACCCACAGCTAGCCAAGCCGGGGCAGGAGGCTGGCACCGTGGCAGCAGCTGGTCAGGTTCACCGCCAGCCGGAGCAGGAGCCAGCTACAGCGCTAGCAGTCAGCCAGGTGGACCACCAACAGCCGGAGCAACAGGCGGGTACCCTGGCATCAGCTAGCCCGGTACAACAGCCGGAGCAAGAGGCGGGAACCGCCGCCGTGACATCAGCTGGTTCACAGGAGGAAGATTCGGAAGGAGAGGGGAGCGCACTGAGCGGAGATGGGACGTCCGGGATGGGATGCACAGTTTGGACAGCTACTCAGTTCAAAGTTAAGCAGAGCTACTACCCCTGGCTTCTTATGAAAAATGCAGGTTTTGGCTGCACAACGTGTAAGGCGGTGGGGACTTTGGGGGCAGAGAAGACGGGGGGGATGAAACTCGCAAAAGAGTGGGTTTCATGCACAGTAACCTCATCTGCTCCAGATATTAAAAAACAGCAACGCGCAATCAGAAAAAAAGTATTTGAACATGCCCGTACCAAGGCTCACCTAGCAGCAGCAAGCATTCTTGAAAAGGCAAAAGTGGACACTTTAGGACAGTCTATAATTAATAGTCAGTCTGAACAGATAGCCACTACAGCTCGCGTATTTCGCACGGCGTACAAGGAGGCTAAACGCCACCGTCCCGCATATGGGTTCGAACATGAGATTGATTGCCAAGAATTAAATGGACTCGATATGGGGAGGATTTTACATTCCAATGTTGCGTGTGTAAACATACAGAAACATATTTCTCAAGAAATGAAAAGAAAACTGTTTGAAAAAATAGTACAGTGCACCCCCAAACTCAGTTTAATGCTGGATGAGTCAACCAGTTTAAGCAAAAAGAGCTGCTTAATAATATACCTTAGGGCTCAGTTGCCTGATATGGACAAGCCTACAAACATTTTTACTGAACTCGTAGAGCTAGATGATCTAACTGCTCATGGTATTGTCCACAAACTGTTGTCTGCGCTGGAGCGCCTGCATTTGACACAGGATTTTCTCTCTAAAACCCTCATTGGAGTAACTTGTGATGGTGCTTCTGTTATGTTAGGGCGTAAAAGCGGAGTGGCGAGTCGGCTCCAGGCCATTTTCCCTAACATTACTGTGTGGCACTGCTCAGCCCACAGGCTTGAACTTGCAGTCGCAGACGTAGTGAAAGAGATGGGCGCCATAAATCACTTTAAAATATTGATGGACAAGTTATACGCAGTGTATAGCACATCTAACAAAAACCGAATGGAGCTGAGAGAGTCTGCTGAGAGCCTGGATGTCCAGCTATGCAAAATAGGTCGTATTTTAGACACTAGATGGGTGGCATCGAGTTTTAGAACCGTTGAAGCAGTGTGGAAGAATTATCCAGCACTTTACAAGCATTTCAAAACTGCATCAGAAGATCCCTCCCGTGATAGTGTCACAAAGCAAACATACAGTGGGCTTGCTATGCGCATATCATCGCATGCGTTTGTTAACAACTTAGGCATAATGTGCGATGCATTGCAAGAATTATCCGAGCTCTCAGTCGAGCTTCAAAAACGAGACATTACCATCATTTCAGCACACAAGACAATTTGTCGGGAAATCAGGGTACTTGAGGCCATGTCGGATCGGCCAGGGCGCTACACTGAACTGAGCCAAAGGGGAATTGGGGAAAACTCTTTTCATGGCATCACGCTGAATGGAGGAAAATCAAGCGACAAAACACTCGACCCCAAGCAGTTTTTCCTAACTGTGGCCAAGAACTTGGAGAATCGCATGTTATCTCAAGGAGGCCGGATGCCAGATAAAACTGGATATAACAAGTTCATTGAGGAGTTGAAGGTGCTTTACGCACAGTACTGGCCCGAGGACGCAGGTGCGCTGTATGGAGAGACTGAGGTTGAGTCACTGTGTCAGCGCTTCAACATTGACAACCCGCGCGCAGTCATACGGGCCTACAGAAAGTACAGAGACTCAGATGGAAAAGACACCCCCGATGAACTGATGGAGTTACTTGTTGCTGTCAACAGCATCCCCATTGCAAGTGCTGAATGTGAGCGCGGATTTTCTCAAATGAACTTGATTTGCACTGCCAACCGTGCCTCACTGCTCACATCCACCATATCATCTTTACTCTTCCTAAATCTTGTTGGACCCCCCCTCGCTAAATTCAATCCAGTCCCGTACGTGAGGTCGTGGGTGGCCAAAGGACACAGAACTGCCACAGACACGCGCAGCAAAGCCCGAAAAAAAGAGGAGGAGGAGAATCCGGACATGCTCGTGATGTGGGGTGTTTTGGACAACTAAATGGTGAGCATACTTTATATTAATAGGCCGCCGTGCCAATCTTTGAATAATAATAATAATGGAAGATTTGTGTGATTTATAAAAAGCTCTCTTTTTTTTTTGACCTGTTGAGAAATTAATTGCTGACTGTAGATACTGTAAGTCCCACCTGTGGTGATGTGGGCATTTGCCTGTGCTGTGCGGAGTATAGCCTAAAATAATTGTAAATTATCGTCATAACATTTATACCATGGATATTATTTGAAATTGAGTCTTGTAAGTCCCACGGCGTGGCAAGTGGGCATTTGCATGTTGTTTTCAACACGTTTTGTGTATACGTTCCGGGACCTGTGCCCGTCTCGTCATCCCGAGCTGTTATATGTACTTTGCGTTCCGGCACCTTATGATTTACAAATTAAGCACTGGTTATTGGTCTATTGTCTATCGTCTATGAAACAAAAGGAGAGGAATGGTAAATAACACGCGCGGAGCGTCTCAGAGCTTAGCATCCAGGATACGCTGCTGAGAGATTCTGAATCTAAACTGGCGGAGTCCGAGTTAAATAAGAAGGTAAAAGGTGGGCGTGTTCTGTGGCTTTAAAAGCCCGCCCCCTTTCATCTATGGTTTTCCCACTTCCTCTGTGTGTCCGTTGCTGCCCCTAGTGTAAATGTTTCGTAACTTTGTCAAATGTGTTCAGTGCTGCCCTCAGGCGATTAGGAGGGGAAATTACCTCTAAACTATGCTTGGTGCTACTGGATATGGCTATGCAAGAGTATTACAGTAAAAATGTATCGCTAGGGAATATTACAATTAAAAAATGTCACATGGTTCAAAGTCTGCTTCCTTTTTGATCTGTCTTCCACACTGAGGAGCCCAGAAGCCCGATATTTATTTTCAATACCTTAGTGACCAAATTTAATGTTCTGTCTCTTTTCTAAAGGCTTACGCTGTGTTTTGGTGAACTGAATTTCTTTAATCGATGGATCCTTATTTCCTTTTGTTTTTACTTTTTAATATTTTCATATGACAAGGGGCAGCACATTGTCATCCTGGAGAAGATTAGGTACAGTATTCTCTTTAGAATATTCTTATTGTCTTACTATGTAAAACTGAAATTACTAAATTAAACAGATTCCACAACATGTTAAAGGTATCCCTTTAACATGTTGTGGAATCTGTTTAATTTAGTAATAGTAATAGTATAGTAATAGTAATAGTAACATCGGGTCTCATTTCCAAGTGAGCCAGTGTGTTATTTATCATTGAAGACCATTTTCAACACTTTTCATTCAGTCCTTCTAGTTGCAGAAATCGAGTCGAGGGGAACTGCTAGCCTGCCAATAAAAACAGTTTTACCCACTCCAAAGTACACCCAATGCAAACCAATTATAATGCCCGACTATCGATGTAAATGTCTGTGTTGATAGAATAATATTAGAAATAAAACTATCCTTGTATCGCAATGATCACATTACATTTTGGGGGACTACTTTCTCAGCAGCGGCGGAATTTCACTTTGCTCCGGTGTAGCAACCAATTCACTACAGCAGGTAAAGCAAGATAAACAGAGAAGCACACTCCAGGTATGATCAGTCCGCCGCTGCCGTAGCTTGCTTCCAACTACAGGGATTACAAACAAAATGCAATGCGATGCAAAGGTAAGTTTATTTCTAACACTATTCTATCAACACAGACATTTACATCGATAGTCGGGCATTATAATTGGTTTTTACGCTTTTATGGTCGCGACCTGGTCGCTCGTGTGATGTGCAATCTGGTTGCGGAGTGACATAATGAAAGATCTGATGGTGATGATGCTTAAGTCTAGCTGTGGTAAAGCACAAGTCTAGCTGCGGTAAAGCACAGTGGTGTGCGTTGTTGTTGTTGAAGATCATCTGTCTTGTTGTTGATGTAATGCAGTAGCGCATAGTGTGATGCACATATGGCTTTGTTGGCTGTATCGGCACCTAATATGATATTTGTGGGCATGTCTGTGGGGGGGGGGGGGGGGGCGTTGGAGTTCGTTACTGAAGGCCCTGACTTAATCCCCACTGTACACAACTGTCGAGACTAATTATTTATTTAGCATCACAAGGAGGCGTGGCCAAGTCTCTTTCTCTCCCTCTAGGGCTCTAGCTGTGGTTTAAACCATAGAGTCCCCCTGTGAAAGTGGTACAGTCCAGCAACATGTTACTAGGAGGATTTATACAACTGTAAATCCCCAGTCGCTATGCATAAATATTTAACTTGTGATTTAAATATCAGGACAATTAAAGGACTTCTGTCACGTCCTTCTTTTCAATTTTTAGTAGCATGAAGACAAACAAATCACTTGAATATTGAAGTTAAGTTAAGTTATCCTTTATTGTCCTTTTTGGGGGGAAATTCTTTTCAGACAAGTTACTGCACACTTGGTGAAGTGAGCATGTGCCAAGCAGCCCGCAGCTCACACACACACAGCATGCACACACGCACACACCGCATGCACGCACACACACACACACACACACACACTGCATACACACACACCGCACACACATGCACACACACACACACACACACACACACATGCACAGGCACACACTGCACACACGAGTGATGCAATCTTAAAGAGGCAGCGTCCCTATAACACAGAACAAAAACATGTCAATAAGTGAATTATGTCTATAGAGTCCACCACAAGACTACACTTTGTTGCTAAAATATAATATTACTCTCTTCCTTGAGCCTCCCGAAATGTCTTGCAATATTGATATCCCCCTTCCCCCCTGCCGACTGTTTTAGTTGTTTTATTTTTCTAATGTTTTGTGTGTAGGCTATGTGTGACTCTAGGCTACTGCTGCCTGTCTTGGCCAGGTCACTTGAAGAGATGTTTAATCTCAATGACGTATTCTTCTGGTAAAAAACAACTTAAACTCTCACGTCAGGTAGCCAATGTACAATCCACAATCTTGCCTTCACACCCCCCCTTCTCCCTCTCCCCCTCCCCCACACAAGCCTGTGCTTTATTTCACTATAGGTAGGTTGCTGCCTTAGCTGTTGTTACACTTAGTAGTACTATGGTGCTTCTGTAAATTAACACCATTTTCAGCTGTTTGTTATTATTATTTTCAACTAACCAATAGTAGTTGCACTTTGAGCCCCGAATAACAATAAAAGCTATTGAATAATTGATTTGATGAAAACTTATCACACACACACGCAGAGAGAGAGAGAGAGAGAGAGAGAGAGAGAGAGAGAGTGCGAGCGACAGCGAGAGAGAGAGAGAGTCCTCCTCCACCGACAGACAGGCCTAATATCTGATGGCTATATGTCTTTATTTCTTATATTTGTAAAGTGGGAAGGCTCTCACAGAAACGTTCAGGAGGGGAGGGGGGAGGAGCTGCCGGTTGTTTGCGATTTGATTCTTGATTCTTGAGCTCTCAGACGAGCGCTGACTTGCGCGCCTTTTTTAGATGGTGAACGTAAACGAAGGAAAGCTCTCTGATTGGACGGGCAAGACTGACAATTAGGCGGGCCTAGGCCCGTCCAGGCCCGCCGTGGCCACGCCTCTGCTCACCTAGCACCGTGTGAAATACTAAGTATGACTAAGTAGAGTGAAATGCAGACTAGAACGTAGACAAATCTACCTGCTGTACGAGCAGCTGGAAGTCAATTCATACAATTTTCGTCGTTTCTGAAGATAAACTAATCTGCAAGCATAATATACTTCAGAGCAGCCAATAGTAACCGCATTTCACATTTGGTTCAGCCACTTCAGTAGCAGGCATGAGTGTGAGTGAGTGTGTGTGTGTGTGTGTGTGTGTGTGTGTGTGTGTGTGTGTGTGTGTGTGTGTGTGTGTGTGTGTGTGTGTGTGTGTGTGTGTGATGGAGGGAGTGCTGTGAGTCTACACAGTAACCTTTGATCCAGACAAGTGGAATACAGATCTCTCTCTCTTCAACTCAATTCAATTCAAAAAAGCTTTATTGGCATGAGAAACAAACGATAACATTGCTAAAGCAGGTGAAAAATGAGGAGGTCAGAATAGTGACTCTTTTTCTCTTCTGATATCATGAGAAGCTCATTCAGGGACAGCCTTGGCTCTTTGAACGTTGACCGTAGAGTAAAGGACCTCCTCCGACCGATCTGATTGGACATTGGAGCCAGCCAATCGGTGGATGTGGACGCTGGCATAGTGAAGGTCATCCTGCCGTTCTATTGGTTCACTCTGTGCTGAAGGAGCCAAGCGATTGGTCCCAGCTAAGACGTACACAGGAAGAGACTGACAGGGAGAGAGGGAGAGACAGAAAGGTCCATTAGAAAAGCCTTTTAAAAGGCTTCATGCCGGTTGGCCTTGACCCAGAGCTGGCTACCGTCGCTGGGGTAGGACCGTGGATCCACCACTCAACCACTAAATTGAGGGTTTTGCCTTTCACCTCCAACAGCATTTCTTCATTGGGCATCATCTCTTATGTTTGCATATTGACAGGGCAACAGACAAGACCACTCGCTAAAGAAAGAAGTCACGTTTCACATGTGGTTTGGGGCGTTGCCTCGGGGTATTTCCACTGTGTGTTAGTTCCATCATGGGTTAGTTAAATGACTTCCTGTGTCTCACCCCCTCCTCGGTCTCTGGCCGTCCTCCCAGCCCAGGGGCTTTTCTGGACGCCTTCTTTCTCCTGGGGAAGAGAACAGACAGATGAAGAAGCAGCAGGAGAAACCATGTCAAAGAATGAAGGGAGAGAGAGAATATACCTCATCCAGAGGAAGACGAGGAGGGCTATGGGGGATAGTAAGGCCGCAGCGGTTCCTACAGCAACTAGTGTGTGTGGTGATGGTGAGGAACCTGCAACATCCATAGGCCAGTATTAGACTGTGTGCTCAAGTCCTTAAACCTGACCCTTTGATACATCAAAGGTGTTGGTCTATCAGATGAACGATTACCTGTCACATAAATGGACAACAAGGTGGAATTATGACGTCCGATTCCATTATGCGCTCTGCAGTAATAGTTTCCTCCATGCTGGGATGAGATATGAGCGATGGTGTAGTTCTGTCCTGATTGTCCCACTGAGTCTTCACGGTCCTTGAACCAGGTGAAGTTAGCTGCTGGGTTGGCATCACTGCTGCAGCTCAGAGTCACTGAGCTGCCCTCCTCTATCTCACCAGAGGGACTTGAATACACAGATGTGTTTTTAGGCCCATCTGGAGGTCATTGTAAAAACATGTTGAAACAACATGGATTAGTATTAACGATATTGGAAAGAAAAGCTTTTAGAGCTTTTGAATTGAATACATGATGAATAAATATGTTAAATATGAGAGAACTGCTCCATATGACGTTAAACCTTTAGCATTTTAAACAGTACTCTCATATCAAAAAATAGCAGAGAGTGATGTTTGCCCTATGGGATGATTCATGTAGACGAGGTTTAGATAATTCCTCTGTATTTGAATAGTGTGTTTTACTCACATTTCACATCGATGGAGATGGATTCTGATGTTGTCCCTCTCTCATTCTTAGCTTCACAGAGATATTGTCCAGTGTTTGAAGACTGGATGTGATCAAAGACGACCTGTTGACCCAGGCCCGTCACTCTGGAGGAATCATCTGTAGTAACCTTGAACCAGGAGAAGTTAGCTGCTGGGTTGGCATCACTGCTGCAGCTCAGAGTCACTGAGCTGCCCTCCTCTATCTCACCAGAGGGACTCACGCTCACTGAGGGGGTCTTTGGAGCATCTGGTGGCAGGTGTGTTGATAACAAGTGTTAGTTAAATGTATCACAAAAGTATTATCAAACATGTCAGGCTAGTATCATTGCCCTTTTCTTTGAAGCGTCACCAAAGACAAACATCAGACTGCAGTCACCACCTCTGGCTCAACAGTGTTATTGCAGTCACAGGTAAACTGGGCCAATCAGAAACAGATGAAGTGGGATGTAATATACACATGGTACATTGAACGGTGAGGGTCTTTTGGGGAGAGCGGAGGGGTCGGTCACTTCTGACGGAGTAGGAGTAGTTCCCAGCATGCCTCGGGGTGACGTGCTCCAGAACCAGCTGGTTATTTGGTTCCTCCAACAGGGAAACGTTGTTCTGGTACCAGATGTAGGAGGGTGGACCAGTCAGAGGACAACTGGTGATACAGCTCAGTGTCACTCTCTGGCCCTCTGTCACCGTGGCAACAGGGGTCACGTCCACGCTCAGGCCTGAATAAGTAATATATAGTATATAATTAAACCACTGTAGAGTCCTAACTGTTTAATATTATTAGTATTATTGGCCGACTATATATAAAGTATTACCTGTGACGGTCAGAGTTGTACCATGTAAATCACCTTTCCATTCATGGTGATATGTTGTGAACTTGAAGCGGTACTCTGCTGAATCTGTGACTTTGAGGTCAGTGATTCTCAGAGTGGAGCTTCGTCTCCTTTCGTCAGAGTACTGAGCACGGCCTTTATATTCAGAGTCTGTTATGAGGTCCCTGGGCTGTTGATTATCTCTCCATATATACCAGTATTTATTTGATATATAGGTTGATCCATACGTTCTGTATGTGCAGGAGATGTCCACTGATGTTCCTTGCAGAACACACGTGGTTCTGGTGGTGTAGGACACTTCGTTACAACTGTATCCTAAGACACCTGAGAAAGGAATAGCACTGTTAGAGTTCTTGAAGCACTAATCTGGTGGAATTTGTAGTCTTAGTGTTTACTTTGAGAATAACTATCTGGTATAGTTCAATGAGAAAATACCAGAGTAGAAACTACAATAGAAGAAACTAAAAAGCTATACTATAATAGAAGCTGTAGTTTCTACTTATTCCTTCGGTATCACTTTACAAGGGTTAATTAAAGTCATTAACTTTAACTTACAGTGAATAACCAGTTCACTAATGGTCTAGTAATAATTGACTAATGGTGTTCATGTTAACTAAGGTATTGATTTATACATTAGTTCATATGGCTAGAATTAATTAATGTTAATTAATGTACCCATATTGTCAAGTGTTACTATTCTCTCTAAAATGTATTCTTAATAAGGGTCCTCTTATATATTATGTAATTGATTGTCTTCCTACAGTAGATTTCGCTATGTAAGGTCTGATAGAGAAACTATTCCCTCCACCACAATGTGACAGAAAATGTGTTTCTCTGATGACTTTCCAGAGTGTGAAGTATCTTTCTACTGGCTGCTCACACACACTTTGTCCATTCATAACACATGTAGTTATTATAGTTACAAATTCATAACACATAGTTATTACAAAAAGTTCCATAACATCTGCCGTCATGTCAGTGTGGAGTCGACTTACACACTAAAGGGGAATGGAGGCGTTCGTATCCTTCAACAGCGCAGGAATAGCTGTCATAGGAGGTAGGGTATATATAGAAACTTCCACTGGTACGCCGTCTGTTCTTGTACCAGATGTAGTTAGGGTTACCAGCTAGTTCACACGTGTAACCACTGGAACATTCCAGATATGGTTTGATATATGAGACCTGCAGATCTGGGTCCAAGAGAAAAACTGTTATTCATAATGGTTCAGATTACAGACTTTCACACGCACGCACGCACACACACACACACACACACACACACACACACACACACACACACACACACACACACACACACACACACACACACACACACACACACACACACAATGTTGGGTAGTCTTATAAGTCATCAGAGTATACCTGTCACTGATAACTCCACTCCAGTTGGACCAGTAAATCCTGTCTGGTTTGTTATGAACCTAAACTTGTACCAAGCAGAGTCAGTGTTTCTCAGGTCTTTGATTATCAGGGTACACTTTCCTTTACAGCTGGACAAGCTGCAGATGATCTCTTCACAGCTGTGTTCAACACGACCTGCATAGGCTGTATCACCTAGCAGTCCATTAGGTTGGTTTGCCTCTTCAGTAAACCACAGTCTTTCTACCGGGGCAGAGCGGTACTGTAGTTTGTAAGGGTATTCATACACACACTCTGGGTGCTGGCGGCGTGCGTGTGCGCGGTGATGTCAGCGTTCAGGAGGTCCACCTCCAGCCGGTCGCTCCGGTAGACGGCCCCCAGCAGAGCCCCCCTGCAGCGGGGCTGGGGGTGCCCTGACAGACCCTGAGGGTGGAGGGGGTGGAGGTCAGAGACACACAGACACCACAACAGTCCAGTGGTCTGGGGGGTGTGTGACTGCCTGCTCTAAAGGTTGTGGGTTGGATGCCAGGTGTCCCCTGTCTAACCCGTAGGCGTCCTGGAGCCAGACGGCCCCTGAGGCTCCGTCAGACCGTCCTCCTACGCGCGTCACTGCTAACAAAATGGACCCTTGTTTTGAAAAGAGGAGTGTGAGGAGATCTGTGTTCACCCAAACGTATACAACACATATTGAAGGAACACAAAGACACACAAAGGGAGTCTTCTTCTTCTTCTCCTTGATTATTGAGGCAGTTGTCAGGGACGCGGGAAGTCAGTTTGAGTTGGGGTCGCTGAAAGAAAGTATATATAACGACGTCATAATAAATGATGCGCAACATTCATGGTTTAAGTAGTAATACGGCCAGCAACATTTGACACCAGTTTTAGAACGTTTTACACTACAGACATGTTGACCACCAACATGCCAAAGCAGCTATAGAACCTTATTCAGCAACAGACAGATCACACACACACGGAATGGAGGTTTATTTCTGATCAAGACCATTTATTATTGACGCCGGACTAAAGCCTAACGTAACAATAACGGGACGGCGGGAACAGCCTAACGTAACAATTTGAACTTAATGTAAAAATAAAGAACTTTTACTAAACGTGACAATAAATAACTTCAAGTTGAAGAACACACACACACACACACATTGACTCAGTGAAGGCCGCACTCCAAAACCAAAATAAATAGAACTCTCCAAGGTGCTGATCCTGCTTGGCTGCATGGCGCACTACCAGATCTGTGACACAAACAAGAAACGTAACTTACTAAATGAACCCGTGGGCTCCACAATATAAATATTATAACCATGACCAAAGAGAGCCTGCACAGCGGCAGGAGCATCATAAGAACACTTTACCGACCTTAAGCAGACGGTAGAACAGCCAAGGTGGTCCTGCACTCAGGGGGGGTGGAAATGATGGGGGGGGGGGTTACCGTGGTGGGGGGGGGGTGTTACCGTGGTGGGGGGGGGGGTTTACTGTAGTGAGGTGGGGGGGAGTGTTACCATGGTGGGGGGGGGTGTTACTGTGGTGAGGTGGGGGGGGGCAGAGGGAGAGAGAGAGAGAGAGAGACTAAAACATTTGTTGTTTTATTTATAATTTCTGATTAATATATTATTATTCTTAAGGGTCTTATGTAACATTATTTAGTAATAAAAGGAGAATGATGATGGGCTGAACACACGAGAACATTCAGTTGATCCACTGAGTTGTTTATTATCATTATGCTTCATGAACAAATACAACAGAAAAATGGTCCCTTACATGTACACAATAAACACAAGGACGAAACAATAGAAGCTGCAGACTTTACTAATCATAAACAGGTGTGCACGTATCTTTAATAACTGAACATGTTCTGCGGCCGTTTGGTTCCCAACAGAACAAAAGGAATCAAGATTCAGTTTAAAGTCATTTACAACATGCAACATTATCCCATAGACCTCTTGGTTATTATGAATGAAATATAAAATCTGATTAGGACAACAATGATGATATCATAGTCCATAGAACAAACATGGTTCGTTAGATAGGTGGCTCTATAACACATAGGTGGCGCTATAACAAGGCCTTGAAGTTAAGTCTGAAAATTACAAATATATAGTTGCATAAAAAAACATGTGATTTACCATCAATAGGTATTTAATATATATTTCAAATTAAAAATGAGATCTTAATAAAAGCTGCTTAGCTAACCCTATGGGAGATCCTTAAAGTCTCTTCCTTTCATGGTTCATCATCATCAACTTTTAGGAAGCCCCATAAAAAGGAGGGGGAGGGGGAGAGGGAGACGGGGGGGAGGAGGGGGAGGAGGAGAGGGGGGGGAGGGGAGGAGGGGGAGAGGGAGACGGGGGGGGGAGGGGGAGAGGGAGACGAGGAGGAGGGGGAGAGGGAGACGAGGGGGAGGGAGACGGGGAGAGAGAGACGGGGGGAGAGGGAGACGGGGGGGAGAGGGAGACGGGGGGGAGGAGGAGGGGGAGAGGGGGGGAGGAGGGGGAGAGGGGGTGGAGGAGGGGGAGAGGGAGACGGGGGGAGGAGGGGGAGACGGGGGGGAGGGAAAGATGCGAGAGAGAGAGAGGGAGAAAAAAAGAGAGACAGAGAGAGAGAGTAAAAGAGAGAGAGCGAGAGACTATAACTGCCCTAGAGACACTGACGCAAAAGCAGTGTGTGTGTGTGTATGTATGTATATGTGTGTGCGCGTTTGTGTGTGTGCCCGGCCAGACGGGCATTTTTTTTTTCGTACACACACACACACACACAGAGACAGAGACAGAGAGAGAGAGAGAGACTATAACTTACACAGAGACAGTGAGGCACCATCCTCCCACCATACCCCAAACACAGGGAGGAGGTCCTCCTGGGTGAAGGAGGTCCTGAAGGTGTGGATGTGTGTCAGTGTGTCTGAGGACCCTCCTCCACCTGGGGACACTCTGTAGAAGGACAGAGTGCCAGCAGGCCGGTCCAGATACACTCCTACTCTGGTAGAGCCAGCGGAGCGGAGACGTATGACTGTCCCTATATTGTTGTACCGGGCAGAGTAACGATCATCATAACAATCAAGCCTCCAGGACTTGTTGTTCCCTCCAAGCAGGCTGTCATAACCCTTTCCTCTCCTTGTGATTCCTCTGTATGTCACTCCTATCTCAACATGTCCTTCCCACTCTACCTCCCAGTAACAGCGGCCAGTCAGAGCCTCTCTACACAACACCTGGGGCCGGTAGTCAAATCTCTCTGGGTGATCCGGATACGACTGGTACTTTCCGACCCGCGTCACCTTTCTGTTGTCCTCAGACAGAGAGAGGTAACTGTTGGCTGTGTTTGGGTCCAGTGTGAGTTCACAGGCATCTGACGGAGAACAAGACATGATGAGCTACTGAACCCTTCTGCATCATCATCATCATCATCACCACTTGTACTGCTCTATGAATGCTGGAAGCATTTGTTCGGAAAATCAGTCTGTCTAGTTACTTGACCAGATAAAATGAGACGGAGAGGTAATAAAGTCTGTCAGCACGAGGGCCTCGGATTTATTGAGTAAAGTAGCAAAAGTGATACAGGTTCATACCGCGTGAGAGATTGAATATTTCTAAGTCCCTAACAGCGGTCGTCTGGAGCTTCGCCTCCGTGGAAGTTCTGCTTCAGAAGAGCGTGAGATAATCTGTGTGGTACAGTCTTATGCTGTGTTTTCCTCCTAACGAGGTGTGTGTGCTTAGGTTGGTGTGTGTGTGTGTCTCTGAATGCTTAGCTTGACCTTGAGCCTCTGGGCACTGATATCGTTTATGAGTGTCTTCTGTGTTTCTAACCAGGTGCGAGGGGTTCTCGAGGGGTATCTTGACCCAGAGTTATGGATGCTATATTATCAGCAGACTGACTCCTGTTTTTGCGAATGTGTGGTGCATTGTCTGAGTCTCTAGCATCTCTCCATGTTGATGTCTAGCATCTCTGACATCCGGCCTCCGGCTCAGGCCTTGACCTGAAGAATAGCTGGTTATGCATGTGTTAGTTAGAACAAGGGTTAACTATATTCGTAATGTACGTGTCTTGTGGTGTGTTCGTAATGTACATATCATGTGCTGTGCTCATTAGGTTGTTTTGCCCATCATATTCACATCTTAGATATGCTAGGATGCTAAATCCGAGGACGCTCACACACACACACACACACACACACACACACACACACACACACACACACACACACACACACACACACACACACACACACACACACACACACACACACACACACACACACACACACACATTAGTGCTAGCGCTGACGTTAGCATTGAAATTACCATGGTTATTCACCCAAAATTCCCCCATTCATTTCCATTGGAAAATTCAAAAAACGCTGATTCATGCTTCATCCTCTTCAACACTTCATCCACTTAAGACATCATAACTTGGTCAAAATTCAACCGTTTACCATCATTCAAACTATTAAAGAAATCTATACATTTGTATCTTCAATAATATTGAATCAGAATTGATATAATTTATACTTTTTTCAAAATCACAGTTTTAGTTTCACTCCAGATTAGTTTTCAGTTGGTCTCACGCCTCAGCTGTTGCTCGTTGAGCAATCAGTGGACATCACAGCACTCTGGAGGAGTCTGGTTAAAGTCACGTGGTGGAGGGTAGTGTGGTCTTTGTTAGTCTCTGGCCGTTTCTCAATACCAAGTACGCAAACTACGGACTCGCAGACTTGGAAGTGCGTACTTGGCAAGTCCAGACTTCCAAGTACAGACTTCCGAGGACACGAGTACGCACCTACAATTGGAACAGCAGCGGACTCGATGACGTCAGCTCTGTTAACTGCTTTATGGCCTCATGTAGGCATATACTACCGAACAATTTAAACACATTATATAAAACTAAACCCTGGCCTCTTTCATTTTAAAATAGTATGTTAATATTTTGAATTAATAGGCCTACATATTTGTTATATATGTAAAATGTTCCTATATATAGCCTATTATTATAGCTTACATACTAATATTTTAAAACATGGGAATGCGAAATGCATCCTGGGATATTTAACGGTCCCAAGTCCACACAAGTCACCTCCGATGCGTCCTCGGTGGAACGGCCAGTTTAAGAACGCATCGAGAACACACACGGGTTTTACGACTGTACTTGACTTGATGCATACTTGGAATTGGAACAGTACTTGGGCTACGACTGATGACGTTTCACGAGAATGCAAGTACACAAGTACAGACGAGAACGCAAATTGAGAAACGGCCTCTCTCTCTCCCTCATGGACTACAACAATGGACTACAATAGTGGACGTTAGCAGTGGCGTAAGCACTGACGTTAGCGTTAGCGCTGCAGTTAGCATTGACGGTAGCATTAGCGCTGACGTTTGCATTGACGTTAGCACTGACGTTAGTGTTGATGTTAGCGTTGACATCAGCGTTAGTAATGACTTTAACGATAGCGCTGACGTAAGCATTAACGTTAGTGTTGACGTTAGCGCTGATGTTAGCGTTGCAACTAGTGCAGTAAGTCTCCGTGCTTCTCTAGCCCATCGCGCATCTCTGCAGTTATGCTCCGTTCCCACTTATCATTCCTACACTCCTGGACTATCAGCCACGTTAGCCAGCTAGCTAACTATCAGCCGGCCAAACTTTACCATCACTGGATCCGTCTGTCTCCCGGCTCTGAGTGTGTGGGTTGCTTGCTCTGGACCCAGGTGAGTACGCTTGTGTGTTTGTGGTGGTGATTGTGCCAACCCGTGACTGACCCGCTGCGTGTCTCGCTAACAACATTAGCCCAGCTGTCTGCACTGTGTGCCTCGCACTGCATGAAAAGCGGGATTTCCGTCAAAAAGCAGCACCGGAAATTGTCGCAGAAGTTCAGGTTTCGTCCCCCATGGCCCCCCTCCCCCTAATTGTAGGGGAAGCTTTAACATGTAAATGCAGATGTACTGTGAGCTATACACATGCAAATTAGCTATACAAAGGTATTAACTTCACTTTAAGTAAATCTCTGGTATAAATAGATTAGGCTCAGTATAGCCTAATTATACTCTTACATTTGAACTTGAATTGATTTATTTAATGAAAGTATGCTAGATTAATTACTGAATACACTACAGTTCATACGTTTAAGTCACCTGCTCATTTCAGCATTAAACTCCATTATAACCAGAATTACAATAATGCATCAACATTTTAAAGTTTTTTTTTGTTGTTATATTTGCAACATGGGCTTACAAATTATAATTACATATATCCCATCTTAAAATACTGCTTTCAGAAACTCAAAAACAGATTTTCACTGTGAGAAATGTAAAATGTAAATTACATTATATGAGAATGATGGAAACATCCACATCAATATCTTTAAGACATGTACAGCTTTGCAAAAAAACATGTGAAGGCCATGTATACAGGCCACTTGCAACAATCTTTTAAATATTTTCTTCTCTATTACTCACAACATAGGTTTAAAAACGATTAATTGATCCCAATTCAGAACACTGCTTTCAGTAACTCATTTAAACATATTTGCACTGGGAGGAAATGCCCAAAACTGAATAAAGTGCAAAACAAATCTGTAGTAATGATTACGCTGCCGCATTGTAGCACATTGCAAGTGTGCCAATGATTATGCGTCCACGTGCCAGTGGTGGCACGCATGCCTAGGGTTGCCGACCCCTGATGAACATTATGAATGCACAGAAATTAGTCAAGATTTGCTCAACAACTATGGGAACATTTTAGTGTTCCATGCAAACCATTTCCAATGTCTAATTAAAAAGTGATTGAGAGAATCCCAAGTGTGCAAAATTCTGTGTGAACACAATAAAAGTTGGCAGTTTTAAAGAGCCTAAAATATAAACCACAATGCTTTGTTTACTCTTTCATGGTTTAGCACACAACTAAGTGTGATTATAAGCTTTGTTTGAGAAATGTTTACATTTTTAGACATTTTAAAGAATTCAACTTCTGTAATGACTGCATATTGCACACTTGGTATTCATTCTCTAAAATCACCTTGAATTAGACAATCAAAGCCAAACACTCTCGAATCCATCCCATATGTGTTCAGCACATCTTGACTTATATTTGTACAATAATAATGACCGTAGAGCATTCCAGTTGATTATTTCATGAAGCTGATATATAATGGAATTCAATGCAGAAATGAACCGGTGACCCCAAACTTTTGGACGGTAGTGTATGTCATCAGCAATGGCCAATGTTATGTTAAAAAGACACACAAAACAATTCATTTCAACAATTAGTTTTAATCAGGCTTTGCCACAAAGGTCCCTTTGTCCAATCACGTGCGAGGTCATGGCCAAGAGTTCTTTTAAAACGAGTTCTTGTACTCTCACGTTTCATGTGGTTTTGACTTTTGATCTCTAGCTGCTACTATGACTAGTCGCCGTCTTTTTTACGGATTATCTCCTGGAACTCCTCAGCATGCGAACCCTCGACGCGAACCTTAGTGCTACCGCCAGTCGGCAGAACACAGAGAAGCGGCTGTTGAACGCAATCTCGGGCCTGTCTCGGCAGCTCAATGACGGCTTTCAACAGATGTCTGCTGAATTAAAAATAACGCAATCAAGGATGCAGTCCATGGAGGATCGGATGGCAGCATTTTGGAGAAAAGGGTCTGTACGGAAGACTCCAGCACTACCGCTAACCCTAAGAAGAGAAGGCGGGTACACCGTCCGAAGATCGCGGTAAGATTATGTTCAGTGATTGCTAGCTACCTAGCTAGCTCTGCTAAAAGTAGCCTTAAAGTAAAGCGTTTTTTTAAGTAGCCTGCCTAGCCCAAACAGCTAAAAGTAGCCTTGTAAAATAACCCATGAGCAGAACCAGTGTAAGTTGCTTTATTAAATTGTTTGTTTTGGTCTTGTGATTTACAGGCAGCTGTGCGTCGACTTCATAACGCCGAGACAAATCATATGCCCTACGACCCAGAGCAAGGGTAAGATTTAAACAATAATGCTTTCATTCTGCTGTACTCTAGATACGTGAAAGGGGAATTCCGGTGGTAAATCGGATTTAGATATGTTAAAAATGACCATAGTCTACGGTAAAGTCGTGCCCTATCCTGACCGTAGCGTTCCGAGCTCAGCAGGAGGTCGCTTTAACATGGCGCCAGAATGTTTGGAATGTTTGTGGACGGAGGGAGGACAGTGCGCTTGTCCTACATGGGGAAAGATGATGGGAGTTTGCTAAAATGGTGGAGTATGCATCTGATCCTGACTACGTTGATTTTGAGATTCACTTTCATCGATAGACTTATCGGATGGGTCTTGAATTAAAAATTGCGGCGCCATTGTATGTTGCCATTTCCTCGTTTAAAATGTTAAGAACCTTATTACACCCTAGCCTTGTAGATGGGTTAAAATAAGCGATTTATGTGCCGTATGAGTGATTAGTCAGGGGTATTTTATTCAGATGCCGACCTTAACCGTTAATTTTGTTTTCGCAGACTGTCCTCTCCTCATAACGAGTCTGTGACTACACATTTGCTCAGAGCGTTGTCTGCATGTTCAGATTTACAACATGCTGATTCTGACGACATTGTGTAAGTAACTTACTGCAGAACTGTTTTCTCCTTCCTTGTTCAATTTTTACTGTGACTTAAGGTTTTTTTCTATTCATTCCACTCTCATTTAATTGTTTCCCAGCTGCCTGCAAGACATATTATGAGACGGTACGCAGGACTTGCAGATACAGGCAACCAGACCTTGCAGTACATGCGAAAGCTGTAAAGAGTTCAGCTCGGAGTCGATCGAGAAGAAAGAGGGTAAGACTAGATAAGATCTGTTTTTGGTTAATGTGAGCAGGGTTTAAAATTAGCACCGGCCAAATGCCGGTAAAAATCTGAATTGGACAGTACAATAAATAAGCTACCAGCCAGTGGCTCACTGTTAACTTTCAACAGTTAGTGATGTGTCAATACCACATCACAATATAGACTAGAAGGTGTTGCTGTTGCTATAGCTATGAGTTAACCATTACATTGCACCATCATTGTTTTTTCTACCCTGAATGAGTATTTCTCAGGTGCATTAATAGATGTGTTTTGTCCATACGCATTGCATCGTGCAGTACTGATTGTCTTTATTTTATTGTTTTACAGCTGCTGGAAGCAAGACAGAGTGTTTTAGCTGAGGATGAGAGAGACCTTTGGGAGAGCGCCACCATAGATATGATGTCGGAAGAGGAAGATGGCATCGTTGGCGGGGTGTCGGGATGGATAGTACGGACTCCGTCCTACCGCAGCAAGGAGCTCACCGAGCTCTGTGCAAAATTGCAGTTTTTTTTACCTCACTAATTACAATGTCTACTGGCTATGTTAGCCCTCATGCAATGCCTCGCCCTCCCTCCAACAGCCTGGACTAAATTCACTTTAAACTCTAGTATTGCATGTTATTGACTTATTTTTTTCTTCCAATGTTTACATTGTACATTGTGCACTTTATTGGCCATATTTATTTATCTATTGTCGATATCTTCAATCCATCGCTACGTTGCCACAGGCCTCCCCTAATAGGTAAACATAACTACTCTAGTTAGCCCATATTTAATATCAAATGCTGGTCTCCTAACTCATACTTGCACTGTCTTGCCTTACCTTTTGCACCTTAACACACACTGGTTTACAATACATCTCTGTGCTGCTACCCATTTTTAGTTTTTAGTATTTAATGCTGGTCTACTGACTCAAAATTGCACTGTCTTGCCTTACTTATTTGCACCTCAACAAATCATACCAGATCTCCTGTACCACAGGGTTAGTCCCTGCCCTGTCACCATTATCATACTGCCTCAGCACATTAATGTGGAACTTGTTTGTCTGTTGTCTGTTACTTAGTATATTTCTCTTAGTTTCTTAATCCTTATTGTCTAGTGTATAGTATCTTTATTCTTATTTGTTGATTGTATTCCAGAAATTTCCTTTCTGCAATCCTGCTTGTTGTATGTGTATGTTATGTATGATGTATCTGTCTCTAAGCTACTTGGACCCTGAATTTCCCCTAGGGATGAAGTTTATATCTTTCTATGAATAAACATGTTCCTGGCAAATTTTCCTTTCCTCGATGGTCATTATATACAACATAATTACAATTATAATTATTAATTTAAATATTAATAATTAATTATTAATATTAAAATTAATATTATTGGATATAGGAGGAGCGGGGCTGGTTACATTTATGTGGGTTGGGGGTGTGGTTTAAATGTACAATGACCCAGGCTGACCTAGAGTGACATGTCTGTCAACCAATCACGAATGAGTTTCCTGTTTAAAAACTAGGCTTTTCATCCAATGCTGGGGAAGAATTTTAGGCAGGGCAAAGAACGGCCCAGGGTGCCAGCCAATCAAATGATTTTCCGTTTTGTTTACATCCAATCCTGGGTGAGAATCCGTCTGGCTAGCGCGGTTTCGCTGCTATTCATATGCTAATCAGGGCCATTAACGCCTCCGCGAGGGAGTCCGTATACGACGATATGCGTGACGCGACGTGGAAATTGTCGTTTACTGCCGAAAATTGGTCTGGTTTGCAGGAATTTCCGGGCGTGCAAGGGGACGGAAATCCCACTTTTCACCCAGTGTCGTTAACAACATTAGCCCAGCTGTCTGCATGCACTGTGTGCCTCATTAACAACATTAGCCCAGCTGTCTGCATGCACTGTGTGCCTCATTAACAACATTAGCCCAGCTGTCTGCATGCACTGTGTGCCTCATTAACAACATTAGCCCAGCTGTCTGCATGCACTGTGTGCCTCATTAACAACATTAGCCCAGCTGTCTGCATGCACTGTGTGCCTCGTTAACAACATTAGCCCAGCTGTCTGCATGCACTGTGTGCCTCGTTAACAACATTAGCCAAGCTGTCTGCATGCACTGTGTGCCTCGTTAACAACATTAGCCCAGCTGTCAGGCTATCCAGCTGGTGTTCGCGGGGGGAGCCTCCACTCCCTGCCAGCTCGTCAGCTGTAACCTAGCTGAGGACCGACATGGCTCGGTGGGGCTTGCCTGCCGCGCGGGTACGGTCTGGGGCAACCAACATCACCCAGTCCACTAGCTTCAACACCTGGCCCACTGCTGCTTCCACACAACTCACTGCCTCCCTGCTTCTGGCCAATCAGCTACTAGCCACCACCAATATACTACCCGGCCTTCTTTCATCTGCCGTCATGTCTCGTCTCCACCTTGGATTATCACTCCTGCTACTCCAGACTCTTAGGACTCTCTCCTCTACTCCACCAACTTCTGGCCCACTCACCTACACCGCCGCTGACCTTCACCGCCTCAACAATAACCATCGTCTCTCTGCTGCTGCTGCCCCTGCAGCCAGCACAGCCGGAATCCTCCGCCGACGCCGCTACATCCATCCAGGTTCTGGCCCCTCTCGCAACCAACACCTCCCCCATGGCTCACCCATCCACTCACTCTGGACTAACTCTCGCCCCCCCCATCACCCCCACCTGCCGTACTGCCAACCTCACTAACCTCCGTTCCCCCTCCCCTGCCCCCCCATCCATCTCCCTCGCACTGCTGAACTGTCGCTCCCTCTCCAACAAATCACCCGTTATATCTGAACTGCTACTGGACAATAACATGGATCTGCTCCTCCTCTGTGAAACATGGCAACAGCCCCTGGACTTCTACGCTCTCAATCAAGCCACTCCTTCCAATTACAGTTACAGTGCCAAACCCCGCCTCTCTGGCCGAGGGGGAGGCGTTGGCGTTCTTCATAAACAATCCCTGTCCATCACTGAACTGAACCTCAACCTCCCATCTATCTCATCCTTTGAACACCTTGCCTTCTCCCTCCCCAACTCTATCACCACTGTTCTAATCTACTGTCCTCTGAAGCCACACCCATCTTTTCTCTCTGAACTGTCTAAACTCCTCACCATTGCGTCCTCTCTCTCTTCCCGCCTCCTAATTACCGGTGACTTCAACATGAAGTCACCTGACCACCCACCCTTCCCTTCTTTCACTGCCATCTCCCCTGTTGACTCCTCCCACATTTTGGACATTATCACTGCGTCCAAGACAACCACCTGCTCTCTCGACCCCCTCCCAACGACTCTAACCAAGGCTTGCCTCCCTGTCTTCACCCCCCACCTCACCACCCTCTTCAATCAGTCCCTATCCCATGGTCATGTTCCCTCTGTCTACAAACTTGCCTCCATCACCCCCATCCTCAAAAAGCCCACCCTTGATCCAGCCAACCTCTCCAACTACCGCCCCATCTCCAACCTGCCGTTTCTCTCCAAAACTCTGGAACGCATTGTCGCCGCCCAACTCCACACCCACCTCCAGTCAAACAACCTCTACGAACCCCTCCAGTCAAACAACCTCTACGAACCCCTCCAGTCAAACAACTTCTACGAACCCCTCCAGTCAAACAACCTCTATGAACCCCTCCAGTCAAACAACCTCTATGAACCCCTCCAGTCTGGCTTCCGCCCGCTTCACAGCACCGAAACTGCCCTTGTCAAAGTAATCAACGATCTCCTCACCTCTGCAGACTGCGGTGCCCTCAACATCCTGCTTTTCCTAGACCTCAGCGCAGCCTTTGATACTGTACACCATTCCATCCTCCTCAAAAGGCTGCGCCAACAGGGTGTTGAGGGCACCGCACTCGACTGGCTCACCTCCTACCTCACCGACAGGCAACAGTTCGTCTCCCTCTCTGGCCACACATCCACCCTCTCTCCTGTCATGCAGGGGGTCCCTCAGGGCTCAGTCCTCGGCCCCCTTCTTTTCAACTGCTACCTCTTCCCCCTTGGTCACATCATCCGCAAACTCAATCTCGACTTCCACTGTTACGCAGATGACACTCACATCTACATCAGTACCAAAACCACCCAAAACCCTCACCCACATCGAAACCTGCATCTCTACAATAAAAACATGGCTGACCCACAACTTTCTCAAACTTAACAGCGACAAAACAGAGCTCCTTCTCATAGGCACCAAATCCACTCTCAATAAAACTGGACCCATCTCACTCACCATTGACGCCTCGACCATCACTCCCTCCCCCCTGGCACGCAATCTTGGTGTTATCCTGGACCCCACCCTCTCCTTCGATCCCCATGTCAGCTCCATTGTCAAGACCTCCTACTTTCACCTCCGCCGCATCGCCAAAATCAGACACTGCCTCTCCCCCCCCTGCTGCTGAATCCCTTATCCACGCCTTCATCTCCTCCCGTCTTGACTACTGCAACTCCCTCCTCACTGGCGTCACCTCTCATTCCCTCCATAGACTCCAAATGGTCCAAAACTCTGCTGCTCGCCTCCTCACTCACACCCGGTCCCGTGCGCACATCACTCCCGTTCTCCACACTCTCCACTGGCTCCCCATCAAACAACGTATCAGTTTCAAAATACTCCTGCTGACTTTCAAAGCTCTCCACCACCTGGCCCCGCCCTACCTGTCTGACCTCCTCATCCCCCATCGCCCCTCCCGAGCCCTCCGATCCTCCTCCACTCTCACTCTAACCGTACCACCCTCCAAACTGAGAACATTCGGTGACAGAGCCTTCTCCAGGGCAGCCCCCTGACTATGGAACTCTCTTCCCCAACCTGTCCGCGACTCTCCCTCGCTTCCCACATTCAAATCCACTCTAAAAACCTCTCTTTTCCCAAGCCTACGACCTCCCCTACCCATAACCACCTTCATCCCTGCCCCTGTCCCCCTGACTGTCATCACCCTTTTCGTGGTTTTTTATGTCTTCCACAATGTAAGCGTCTTTGGGTCATTGAAAAACGCTATATAAATTTCATGAATTATTATTATTATTAACAGTATAACACGTATAGTTAAAAGCCTAAACAGCCTCGTTGGTGGATAGCAGCATAGGCTCTGTTTGATTGAATAAGGGTTGCATTTCTTGCCTACTACCTCCCACCGATCCACTGCCTCTGTCCTCTCCCTACCCTTCAATCACGTAATGATGATGATCTGACAATGCACGCACATCGTAAAAATAAACAAATGAGGAATGTATCACTGCTTATTAATTACTACTAATTATTATTACACATAGTTCATGCCTTATATAAGCACTAGTAAATAAATGTGTTTGTTGTGTGTCAAGTTGTTAACTGATGCTATAGGTTAGACTACGACATAGTAATGTTACCAATAAAAAACATTATAAACATGGCAACATAATTCACTATCTTGCTCGAGGAGTAATTACTCATACATGCTCACACTAATGGTTCAATGCAGTTTGAAGTTTGTTTGAAATAGGGTACCTCATCATCACCCGAAAGAAAACTCAATGAGGTAGTATTGGATGACAGGTTGTCATAGCTTCTTGGCACATACCGCCTACCGTAGTTGCAACCAGGTTGCAACGTCCATTTTAAAAAGTGAGCACTATTCGTTTGAATGCACTATATCATTTTACCACAAGATGGGAGTAATTCCTACACAGTGTCCCTTTAAGCTATGTAGCTTTATCAAACATGTTTTCAACCTCACTTTACACTGCAGCACTCACAACATTGTCTTCAGGGAAAAACATTTGACATGTTTCATTTTGTTCTGTAAAATAAATCTTTATATTGTAAGAATATTGAATGTACATTTGACAGCCCTAAATCAAACTAATCAGATACTTACACTTGTTTAAAGCTGATCTCAGGTCAGCCAGCTTCTCCATCTCCATGTTCAGTGTCTCCTCCAGCTGATCCTGGGATCTCCTCACGAGGTTAGTAGGGGGAGAGACTGGTGAGGCTACAAGCAGAGGAAAGCCAAGAAGAGGTTCAATATGAAGACCCTGATTGGGAAGACATTCAAGAACATGGTGTTCAAGAACACCACCTGTGTTCAGAGCAGAGTGGAACGATCACATCGTGTTTTGGGGAGACAAAAAACATAGGATTTCATTCATGTTCTCGAGATGATTGGTCTTGTTTTAGTAACAGTGATAAAATGGCATAAATTTTGGTTTCAATTGCTCTTCAAAAAGAATAGCGGTATGGGCGGTGTGGCACAGTATCATACCGGTGACATTCTGGATCATTGGACAACCCTAAGATGAATCAAACTAAACAAACACTTACACTTCTTTACATCTGGTTTAGGGACAGGTACCTTCCCCATCTGCATGTTCAGTGTCTCCTCCAGCTGATCCAAGGCTCTCCTCAAGGTCCCAACATATGACGGAGGACGGACCTCCTTCGTCGTCCAGTCCCTGGTGGGTGGAGGATCCTTCAGGGATCTGAAGGTCTGGAGGAGGTGGAGGTGGTCTTCAGTGTGTGAGAGCTGCTTCACCTCTGATCTTCTATTGGTCAGATCTTCTATTTCCTGCTCCAGCTCTTTGATGAGGCCTTCAGCTTCTGTCTCTGTGGATTTTAGTTTCTCTTTAACCGTTTGGTTGTGATCATCCTGGCACTTTTCAACAGAGCGCTTCAGAGCAGTGAGGACCTGCAGACTATCGGCTATCTCTTTGTCTGCGTCTGCTTTGCTACGTCCCACTGTGTCTCTGATGTCCTTAATCTTTAGTTGTCTCTCCTGGATCATCTGCTGAACTTCAGCCTCTATCTTCGCCAGCTGGGCCGTCTTCACTTCATATTCCTCCTTTAGAGGTACAACAGGATGGGACTTGTGGTCTGTCACTGTGCACAACACACACACACACACCTGTTCAGTCTGGCAGAAGAGCTCCAGGAGTCGGTCATGTTTCTTACACATCCTGTCCTCCAGACAGTCCATAGGCTCGACCAGCTGATGTTTCTTCAGTCTTGCGACTCTCTGATGAGGCTCCAAGTGGGTGTGGCAGTAAGAGGTAAAACACATTAGGCAGGACTTCACCGCCTTCAGCTGGGTCCCAGTACAGATGTCACAGGGAACTTCTCCTGGTCCAACACAAGGCTGCTCTTTGACTCGTACAGAACTTCTAAACCGATCAACCATCCCTGATATGAAGGTATTGACCTGTAAATCAGGTCTTGTGTGGGACAGCTTGTTGCAAACGGGACATTTGTACTGGACTTGGTCATCCCAGAACGTTGAAATACAGGTTCTGCAGAAGTTGTGTCCACATGGTGTGGAGACTGGGCTGTTGAACACATCCAGACAGATGGAACATGAAAAGTCCTCTTCAGACCAGGAAGTAGCAGAGGCCATTCCTAGAAAACATGGATAACAATAGTAAAATAACAGTTTGAACTCGTTCAAATGCAAGTGCTTTATACGTTATATATTTTGTTGTTTCAAGCCGAAATCTTCATCCAATAGGAGGTACAACATGAAGTCCTGCAGACAGGACAGCTTCACTGAGGATGAGGGGTCAATATTTTGGACTCACCTTACAATGTTTGTCTGATTATTTAGTTTATAAATGAGTGAAGTGCCTCCATGTCATGTTACTTTTTAAATTAAAGGAATTATACATTCTCAAAGTACATTTATATAAATTATTG
The DNA here is from genome assembly GCF_964030765.1 of Micromesistius poutassou. Taxonomy (NCBI): domain Eukaryota; kingdom Metazoa; phylum Chordata; class Actinopteri; order Gadiformes; family Gadidae; genus Micromesistius; species Micromesistius poutassou. The sequence continues at coordinate 6,022,101 of NC_140294.1, forward strand.
TCTAAAATATGGGATAAGTATGTGTCCAAAAACAATGTTTGCATAGGGTGAGAAGTCTCAGACTTCTGCCCAGTTGAAACAGCCGAGTGTCACAACGCTACACTTTCACTTTTAACATGGAAGCAATTTTTCTGTCCCTGAAAACTAGAGGTTCAAATACAACATATCCAAATGACACAAAACCACAACATTGGAAGTTATTCAAATAGTCATGACGTCCGGAATAGATTAATTGCAGATTCGATCAGATTCTATCCAATATTGATTTGGTTAGGGATATGAAATATTTAAGCAATAGATCACGACTGTGGAATGTTCTCATTATACCACAGTTAAGGGGCGTTGTTCGTCCAGAAGCACAGTGGAGGGAAGACGATCCCCTTAACTGTGGTATAATGACCGTATACCACTGACTGAAGTGATCTATTGCTTTTATAAAACGGTTACATAAGTATGGTGAAATGAAAGTCTTAGACACCCTCAATTTTGAAAAAGTGAGAAAGTCGGAAAAGCATATTTTAACAAATACAAAAAAGTAGTCCCTCCTGGCTGCCTGCAAAGTGTACGGCGGTTGCTATGCAACACACTGTAGTGTCCTTCAGAGGGAAGGATAGAGACGGTAGCTCGGGTCACCGGCAATTTAGCCTACTATCGAGTTCACTCACCGTGTGCCTATTTTACAACATTTCCACCCTCTCCATCAATCAACATATTTTTAGGCTTCAGTGAACTATGCTATTGCTTTTATATATAAATAAACAACAGTTCAAGTTAGGCACGGAGTGATACGGAACTCTGTAAACTGAATTTACAGAGTTACAGAGTAAACAAAGGGAAACTTAGACGCACTGCTAACCTTTCAAATCTCATACCTATTCCCTCCAAACCAAAATCAACCTTAAAGCCTATCAATAACACCATCAGGATGGGTCTACTTAATGTTAGGTCTCTTAATAACAAATCTTTTTTAGTTAATGATTTTATTACCACTTCTCAACTGGATTTTATGTTTTTAACTGAAACATGGCTAGAACAAAATAACAGTGCAACCGTTCTGATAGAGACAGCTCCTCCCAACTATAACTTTTTTGATGTATGTAGATCTGGAAAAAGAGGTGGAGGGGTTGCTGCTATATTTAAAAATGTATTTCAGGGGAAACAGATGGTATTTGGTGATTTTCCATCATTCGAATACCTTTGTGCTGTATTGAAATGTTCCCCCAGATTTCTCCTATTAATTATTTACAGGCCACCCACATACGCTGCAAATTTCTTCGATGACTTTACAGAATTATTGTCTAGCATCTCCACAGACTTTGACTGTCTAGTTATAACTGGTGACTTCAATTTTCATACTGATGATTTTAATGATAAGTGTGCAAAAAAACTTTTTACCATTTTGGACACATTTGAAATGTCTCAACATGTGAAAGAGGCTACTCATTGTAAGGGGCACACTCTAGACCTGGTTATCACAAAGGGTCTCAATGTTTCAGATCTCTCTGTGACTGATCCTTCACTGTCTGATCATTTCTGTGTTTTCTTTAATATATCTTTTATTCCCGACATACAGACAAAATCAAATACTGTCAAAAAACGGTATATCAATGAACATTCTAATGTACTTTTTAAAAAGGCCATCTCCTTGCTACCACCTCTCAACCCATGTTCTGCTGATGATCTTTTAGAAAACTTTAATTTGAAAATTTTGAAAGTCATAGATGTCATTGCACCTTATAAGGTTAAAACGATTTCTGGAAAGCAAAAGGCACCTTGGAGAAAAGCTGCTTTTGTAACAGCCCAGAAAAAAGAATGCAGGAAGGCTGAACGCATATGGCGTAAAACAAAACTTCATATTCACCATGACATCTATAAAGAGAGCCTCCATGCTTACAATTTAGACTTAAAAAGTGCTAGAGAAACATTTTTCTCCAATATCATTAAAGCCAATACTAATAATGCCAAAACCCTATTTGCAACTGTTGACAGACTGACCAAGCCCCCAACACAAATTCCACCTGACCGTCATTCCACTCAGAAATGCAATGAGTTTGCAGCATTTTATACCGATAAAATTGAAGGCATTAGACGCGCCATCAATGTCTCCACTTTAAACAAAAATGCTGGACTACCACCATATTCAGGCAAAAGTAACGTGGCAATGACATGCTTTAATGTCACAGACTCTAAAACTCTTGTGGAAACTGTGACACAACTGAAGCCATCCACCTGTTGCCTTGATACTTTACCTACCAACCACTTTAAGAATGTTTTTGACTGCCTAGCAATAGACATATTGCAAATAGTTAACAACTCTCTTCAATCAGGCACTTTCCCAAAAGCCTTAAAAACTGCAGTTATCAAACCCCTTTTTAAAAAGCGGAGCCTAGATGCCTCTATTATTAACAACTACAGACCAATATCAAATCTACCCTTCATAAGTAAAATCATTGAGAAAGTTGTCCTCCAGCAACTTAGTGACTTCCTGGCATCAACTGGTTGCTATGACACCTTCCAATCCGGATTTCGACCCCTTCACAGCACTGAGACCGCCCTTATTAAAGTTGTAAACAACATCCGTCTTAACACAGACTCTGGCAAAATCTCAATACTAATGCTACTAGACCTCAGTGCTGCATTCGATACTGTAGACCATACAATACTTTTGGACAGATTAGAAAACTGGGTGGGGCTTTCAGGCACAGTTTTAAATTGGTTTAGGTCCTACCTACAAAATAGGAACTACTTTGTTTCCATTGGCGACTTTGTTTCAGAATCAACAAACGTGACATGTGGAGTCCCACAAGGTTCGATCTTAGGACCCTCTCTATTCAACATCTACATGCTCCCACTAGGGCAAATCATGCAAAATAACAATATTGACCATCACTGCTATGCTGATGACACGCAAATCTATGTATCTCTATCACCAAATGACTATCAGCCCATAGATCTGTTGTGCCAGTGCATTGAGCAAGTCAAAGACTGGATGTGCCAAAATTTCCTTCAACTAAATGAGGACAAAACCGAGATAATTGTATTTGGTGCTAAAACCGAAAGGCTTAAAGTTACCCAACACCTTCACTCTCTGTCCCTGAAAACCTCAATCAAAGCCAGAAATCTAGGGGTTATCATGGATTCAGATTTACATTTCGACAGTCACATCAAATCAGTTACAAAATCTGCATATTATCACCTTAAAAACGTAGCAAAACTTAGAGGGCTCATGTCTACCGAAGACTTACAAACACTTGTACATGCCTTTATCACTAGCAAGCTTGATTACTGCAATGGTCTCCTTACAGGTCTCCCAAAAAAAACTCTAAGGCAACTACAGCTTGTTCAGAATGCTGCTGCTAGAGTTCTAACAAAGACCAAAAAATGTGAACATATTACACCAATTCTTAAATCATTACATTGGCTCCCTGTATGTCAGAGAATTGATTTTAAAATCATGTTGCTAACCTATAAATCCCTACATGGTTTAGGGCCAAAATATTTAACTGATATGCTTCCACTACATAAGTCTTCTAGACCACTAAGATCCTCTGAGACCAATCTGTTAATTATCCCCAGAGTCAACACGAAACATGGGGAAGCAGGATTTAGTTACTATGCAACACATAGCTGGAATAAACTCCCTGAGGATTTAAGACTTGCCCCAACTCTGACAGCTTTTAAAACAAGACTGAAGACTTTTATGTTTGCTTTAGCTTTCTGCTAAATCTTAAATCTACAATGCTTCTATTTTATTTTATTTTATTAGTAACTTTGCCTTTATTTTCTCACTTTTAAAAATGCATTTTTATTAACTCTGCCTTTCTAAAATGTTTTTTTTAACTTTGCCTTTATTTTCTATCTATTTTACTTTTTTACTTATCTATTATTTTATTTTATTGTATGACAATGTTTATATGTGAAGCACTTTGAGTCTAGCCTGATGCATCAGCCGCTTACTTCATTACATTTCATATAGCGTCTGAACACGAGCCGTAGAGATTCGTTTGCTTCCGGGAGGCGGTTGCTTCCGTTTGCTTCGACTAATCGCTGCTGCTTGGCGGTGACGTATGCTATGCGTTTATTTATTTCCGTTTATTATGTCCTGGTCATCACTAACGCCAAGCTGGCCTGCTGTTACACCCAGTATCCCTGCCTCCTTAATCTGGTCTTCTATCAGGGCAAGCAGGGGGGACACAACGATGACAATAGGGTTAGCATTAGCGTTTGGCTTGCATAATGTCTTCGCCACTAACGGGGCCAGCTGGTAAATTAAACTTTTCCCAAACCCGGTAGGAATTAGTCCAAAAACGTCTTTGCCCTCCAAAAAATTCGTCAAACATGCTTCTTGTTCTGGCTTTAAGTCTTCAATATCCGGAATAGTTTCAAGCACAGAGCGTATAGCTTCGCCGACATCCATCTCGTCAACTGTTTACCGCAGCTTGGGAACTACACCGGTATTTCAGTTTGGGCGCTTCAGTTCGACGTCATCGCCCGTCATCGCCACATCTGCTCGCTGATTGGTCCGTCCGCTCTGGCGGACGGAGCAAACCGAAACGCATTGCTAGTTCCCTGACTATATGGTTGAGGCAAATTCAATTTGCCGGAACCAGTAGGCGGCGCTAGCCTGGCTACTTTGAGTCTGCCTTGTGTATGAAAAGTGCTATATAAATAAAGTTGCCTTGCCTTGCCTTGAATGGGCGTCATAGCTGTGCGTATACGCTCATTATACAACAGTTGGGAACCAATCAGATCGCTTGATTTAAGCCACCCGTTTAATAAATTCTCATAGAACTAATGCTGTAAATTGTACAGGGAACCCTCTAACCTGAATGAACTTTGAAGGGTTTGAGACCAGAGTTCTGTCTGGGTTAGAGTCCTAGAATCCGGGTTGGAGTCCCAGAGAAAGTGGGTATACCACGTGGGTATACCAGAGAGACTGTTGATCTGATCTTAATTACATTGCACTTTCTAAAATGCTTTTTTAACTTTGCCTTTATTTTCTATTTATTTTACTCTTTTTTTTTCGAAGATTATTTTCTTTTTATTGTATGACAATGTTAATATGTGAAGCACTTTGATTCTTCCTTGTGTATGAAAAGTGCTATATAAATAAAGTTGCCTTGCCTAACCTGGTGCATCATTAAAAATATTAATGTTCACATTAAGAATTGACCCCAAAGCACTTCATGTACTTTATCAAACATGACCAACAGCCTGTCAGCCTGTTGGTCATGTAAGTACTGTAGTTCTGTAACAAGGAATGTAATGCAAGTACTGTAACAAGGAATGTAATGAAAGGACATGACAAAATCTGAACAGACCTGAGCCGCACCCTGGATAGAGAGTAGGGCTGTGCTAAAAGAAAATCGATATGGCAATATATCGTGACGTACTCCTTGCTGATGCGCGCATCGATAAAGATGCTACTGCATCGATACAGCAAAACAAAAAGCCATTGTCTGTTACTGGGGATCCACTCAGTTGGTGGAGGGAGCACCAGGCTGCCTTACTGTCTAACTTAGCTAGAAATACCCTCTGCATCCCAGGTACAAGTGAAGCCACAGAGACCCTGTTCTCCACCGCTGGAGATATAGTTACAGCTCAGAGAAGTGCTCTGAAACCTGAGCATGGTGATCAACTGTTGTTTCTGCACAAAAATCTGAAAACATGTGAAGCCTTAGCTGCCAGTACAAGGACACTTTTAAGTTTGTTAAAACAGTTTTCTGTATTTAATGTTTTTTTTATAAAATAACTGGTACGTCTGGTGGACATTCTTACAGCCAATAGAAGTGCACTTAAAGTCATGTGAAACCAGAATATTATTGTTACATCAAAAATCTAAAAGCATAAGAGACAACAGAAAAGGCCATTTTACGTTTAAGAATGAAAGTATATTTTATTTGCATATATTAATAACTCTTTTTTTTTTTTTACTTTTTACTCTCTGGGCCTGAATTATAAGTGTTTTAAGTTGTGCCATCCATAGAGAATAATGAAGAACAGCTGTTGTAGTAAATTCTGTGTAGGACATTATTCAAAATCAACGTATATCGCGATGCGCATCGTATCGTGGCCTCTGTGTCGTGATACGTATCACGTCGTGAGGTTGTAGGGAATACCCAGCCATAATAGAGATAACCTTGAATAGGTTAACCAATCCCATATATGAACCATGTATACATATATTCAGTATAAACAACTTTAAATTTGAACCAGGCAGCCAGTGTAAATAAATAAGGAGAGAGCTGCTTGTGAGGCTAAACTGAGTGTGTGCACGAGCAGCCAATGTGCAACAGCGTACATTAAAAGATTAATCATTAGATTTTATTAATCGATATCGGAAAATTCAAAAGGCAGGTTGATTTTAAATTGATTGTTTGAAGCCAGCCTACTCATAATGGCGTTTCATATCGGCACTTTCAATAAGTGCCACGGTTTCTCCCAGCTAACGCAGAACGTATAGATAACGTTAGCCTTATCTGAAGGTTAGTTAGAACCAAACCAAGAACTAACATTTAGAGAACGTTCCCTCTGGGTTATGCAGAAACCTAACAGAGCCTAACGTAGGCCTGGGCGATACGGCTAAAAGACATAACGATATAACTTGATCATATTGATCAATATCGATAACTATTGATAATTTTAATGACCTAAAAAGACTAGGAATTACCATGCTGGATTTAAACACTGTTTAACACTTAATATGAGCTTCCACTGTTCTTCATTGATCAATACTCCAATGTCGACACAACAATGTCTCTTATCGATATATATTGAACATGTTTTATATTGATATTGATGAAAAGTCTATCACGATACGATCATTTATGGTTTTATTTCCCAGGCCTAGCCCAACGTTCCCCAAACATTGAGGGAACCAACCAACCCAAACCGTCACCTCCACACAACGTTCTGTTTGGTCTGAGGACGATGACTATCAGTGCTGACAATAAAGTTCCTGGTTCGTTGATATTTTAGGCTCCTTATTTGCGTGCATGCAAAGCTGCTTGATTACGTGGCAATTACAGCCATTGGGAATGCATCTATTCAGGATGGGACATTGCAGACATTCCAATGTCATGCCTGTTAAATGTGTGATTAATGTGCGCCTATCGGCTTTAGAAACTGGATAGATCATATCTACATCATCCTCTGGCCAAATCATTTTTAGGGTAATTTGAAGGGATTGTAACCTTTTCATTAAAGACCCGCCTCTCTCCTCCTCATTAGCCTTTAAAGCTACAGGAACGTTTGTGGAGCTCATTGTGGGACTGGCCCGTAGTGGCTGTAACTCTGCACCAAGGATGAATTTCGGGAATGAGTCTTCAAATACTGTATTAGGGGCCACTAACACCGATATAAAGGCATCCGTAAAATAGCATGGGACCTTTAGTGCCCCACTTCACTCAAAAAGAATAGAACAGTGTAATATGACTGCATGATTAATATGACTACATGATTAATATGACTGCATGATTAATATGGCTGCATGATTAATATGACTGCATGATTAATATGACTACATGTCTAATATGACTACATGTCTAATATGACTACATGATTAATATGACTACATGATTAATATGACTACATGTCCAATATGACTACATGTCCACTATGACTACATGATTAATATGACTACATGTCTAATATGACTACATGATTCATATGACTACATGATCAATATGACTACATGATCAATATGACTACATGTCCACTATGACGACATGATTCATATGACTACATGTTCAATATGACCACATGATTCATATGACTACATGATTAATATGACCGTGTGATGTCTAGAGAAAGCGCATTCTGGTTACAAAAATGTTACAGAAAGCTTAGCTGAAAGAAGACAGTGCACGTGCGTATATTTGCATAACGCGATCTGATTGGGTGACGGATCCGTCGCTGCCTGAAAAGTTAAACTTGACGGACGGACCCACAATGCACTTCGGGAGCGTCCCACGCAAGGCCAACGCCTTTCATACCCGCTGCGCGTCCGTCGACGGGCTGCAGCTGCGGGCGAGAGGGTCCGCGATCTGCCTCCGTAGCGGCTCCAACGCGGCGTGCAGGTGGACCCCGACACGGGTCCGTTTCGCGGATAGGGTTACGGTTAGGTTTAGGTTTAGGGTGAGGGTGAGGGTTAGGGTTAGGGTGAGGAGTCAGCGTGTGAGTTTGCCTGACAGGCTGCCTGTCCGATCCTAGCGCTCCCCTAGTTCACATCATAACCCGCTGTAGGGCCGGTCCGTACGGGGTCACACCGCGGGGAGAGAGGCGCGGAGGTTGTGTTGTTTTACTCACCTGGTTGCGGTTGCTGTCGGTCAGACTGTGTGTGTCCCAAAACGTGTTGTGTTGTTCTCCTGAGGGAGAGAACTGCTTCCTCCTCGTCGGGTTTCTGTCAACCTTAAGTTTCGTTTCTCGAACATCACGTCCTCTCCTGGCCCCGCCCCCACGGACACACGCCCCTTGTGTGTGTGTGTGTGTGTGTGTGTGTGTGTGTGTGTGTGTGTGTGTGTGTGTGTGTGTGTGTGTGTGTGTGTGTGTGTGTGTGTGTGTGTGTGTTCTTTAAGATTCTCCCCACCGAACGGGGCGCCAGAAGGAGACACGTTGTTTTAACTCTTTGTGGTTTTTTATTTGCTTTGTTTGATTTTCCTTATGCAGTTGTTTTAGTCCACAAATAACAGGTTATAAATCTGTAGAATAGAAAGGCTACGGTGTAAACAACAATATTGATAGCCACATACATAATATACTATCAATTCTGAATAATAAACAAATATAAATTACAATAGTCAGTATTTAGTGTTATAATAATAGTATAATATATAATATAGTATAAAATAATTAGTGTTTAAACTGAATATGCAACAATTCCCCGCACAAGCAACATTGCACATTAAACACTAAATATACATTAAACATTGCACTGCCACACACAAGCCACATTGCACATTAAACATTAATTAGTGTTAATTAAAGTGTGATGAACTACATTACCCAGCCTGCGCCGCAAACAGGACGTATTCTCGTGTGACAGCGAAGACGCCCCAACTCCAAACTTTTCCAGGGATACAGAGCGTGACCAGACAGACCAACTTAAACCGCGGCTCAATGGACACAAACAGCAGCTTACCGGTGGCGCGTCTCTCCTGACGAGACAACGCGCTGAGACCAGCGCTAGCTCCCGTTTATAGCGCGTGCCCGTAGTCAACGTGCCCGTGCACGAGATTCAAACACGCCCCTTTGGGATTTTACTGGTTCGACTCTCGACGGGCCCGCGCTTCAATCAGGTGAGCGGACCTCCCACTTTCACCTCACCTGCTTTACGTTGCTGTTGAACACCCGTGACGTAGTGAACGTAACAGTGTGTGTGTGTGTGTGTGTGTGTGTGTGTGTGTGTGTGTGTGTGTGTGTGTGTGTGTGTGTGTGTGTGTGTGTGTGTGTGTGTGTGTGAAGAAACCTTCGCTGAGGTATTCGAGGCTGTGATTGGCTGTCACAGAGAGGAGGCGGTTCCTGTGAGGTATTCGGGGCTGTGATTGGCTGTCACAGAGAGGAGGCGGTTCCTGTGAGGTATTCGGGGCTGTGATTGGCCGCCACAGAGAGGAGGCGGTTCCTGTGAGGTAGCCGAGGCTGTGATTGGCTGTCTGGACTTCCCAGGACTTCCCAGAACTTCATTCTTCTGCGCTGAGGATCCCTGAATCTTTCTCTAAACCCACTCTATCTTTAGGTTATTGGTTTATTATAATGATGTGATATTGTGAAGTGTGTCTGTGTAACGCTTATCAATCTTACTATAGAGAAAACAACGTTAGGTAATGTTGCAATAGATTGAAACCTAATGTGTTAAATTAGTCACTTCTCTTCAACCAGTAGAAACAGAGCGTGAAGCGTGTGTGTGTGTGTGTGTGTGTGTGTGTGTGTTGTAGCTGTGTCACCTGTAATGTTATCTCCCCTAACCCCGTCCAGGGGTATGCAGACGATGTTCAGATTGCCTCTCGTCAAGAGGCTGTGATCAACAACATGCTCTCCAGAACAGACTCCTTTTTGGAGTGGTCAGGATTAGAGGTTAAAGATTCAAAATGTGCAGTTTTTTATGAAAGGCGGAGTGGGGGGAACCGTTGGTATCACTCTAAAACAGATACAATACCTGTGTTCACTGTTTGTAATAAGTCACTCAGAGTTTACTCACGTCATGAAACGTATACATATTTGGGTCATAAATTCAATGTGGCAGGTGAGTGGAAAGACCAAGTCGATGAAATTACATCAGAATATTACAGCAGACTTGAGTCTATAAATGTATCCCCACTGCCACTCATCATGAAGCTGGAGGCAGTTAGAGTAATTGCATTGTCCAAGGTACAACATCTTCTTTCTAATGTACATGTTCCACGAAAATCATTATGTGATTTGACGGATAAAACTGTATATTTTGTAAGACAATGGACTGGCCTAAATACACATACAACACGCAATATCATATTTCATAGGAAGAGTGAGGGTGGTCTGGGTGTTCCTAATTTTGAATGGACATATATTGCTACGAGACTTTCCCATCTGTTGAATATGTTGAACAATGATGATAAATATGTCAGAGAGCTTGCCCGAGCTTCTCTGTTCCTGGACCTAAGAAGACGCAAGGTCCCTCTGGCTCGTGGGTCGGAGCCTAACTTCCTGGGATTCAAGAGGAAACCCAGTGGAAAGCTGGACAGCCGCTCTCCTGGCTTCGGTGTGTGGTCAGACTGGCCTGACCTGAACGATCTGTGTTGCTGGGCTGATGTTACCCTGGAGTGGACGGGGTCTGACTCTGAGACCGTGGAGGTCTCAGAGGAGGTTATATCCGACCCCAACATCTCTGTAAAAGCAACTGTGAATGTATGTGGGACAAAACATCTACTCCCACTGAGAAATGCTTGAGGTCACCTCTTGGGGGCGCAACAACGGAGGCAGCGGCAGCAATGGACTGAGCTGAGACTTCAAGGGAAGATTGCATGTCTCCCAGCTGCAGACCACTCTGTCTCACACGCTGTGTTCAGAAATGCTGCCCTGGATGAGAACATTGTTACATTTGCTATAAAAGCGAGACTGCAGGTTTTACCAACTAAACTGAACCTGTCCATCTGGTTTCCAGGAAGTCATGCTCCTTACTGTATACACCATGGCAGTGAACAAATAGCTGAAACCATGTCTCACATCTTAAATGGTTGCCATGTTTACAGAGGGCTCTACATATGTAGGCATGACAGAATTGTAGATTTGATATCAGCAGATATCTCTTCTATCTTCAGGTCTTCCATCATGCTGTATAAACATTCTACTGTGAAGCCGAGTATGTTCAGCCTGTGTAATGATGTCTCAATGTTCTCTCATGTAACAGCTAATACTCCTGATGTTGTTGTTGTTAATGAAAATCATAGAGAGGTGCTCATTCTGGAGGTCGGCTGTACCTTTGATTACAGCCTAGAGGAGGCCTTTCTGACCAAAGTGCTGAAATATCAGCAGCTGAAGCAGACCATCTCTCAGCTAGGCTACAGGTGTAAACTTCTAGTCTTTATATTTGGTAGTCTGTGGGGCATGCGCATAAGTTGGTTGTGAGGGGCCTTCAGATGGCCGGCCTCCCTAAAAGAAGAGCTAAACAGTTGGCCAGGTACTGCTCAGTCTCAGTTATTATTGGTAGCCGTTCAATCTGGAGGAGACGTTGTTTTTTGTATCCTTAAATGTCTGTTTTCTATCTGACCTGTAGGTCATTTTGTATGTAACTGCGTTCAGCTGCCCAGGCGTTTTGTGTCTGACCGTCTTCCATTGTCAACTGCACTGGCAGTGTTTATGTCCCTTGTGCAAGAACCCTTGTACTTCTTTATATGTGGGCATAAATAAATATTTAAAATGTGTGTGTGTGTGTGTGTGTGTGTGTGTGTGTGTGTGTGTGTGTGTGTGTGTGTGTGTGTGTGTGTGTGTGTGTGTGTGTGTGTGTGTGAGAGAGAGAGTGAGAGAAGCAGCCACAGAAAAAGATAGAGAGAGACAACAAGAGAGAGAGAGAGACAGACAGACAGAGGGAGAGACAACGAGACACCGACAGACAGACAGACAGACAGACAGACAGACAGATAAACAGACAGAGAGAGAGAGACAGAAGCTGCTTTCACACATGTCCTCCGTCTTTTCCGTACAGGGATGGACAATGGATAATGAGCTTTGTTGGTCCGTGTACAAAGTTTAATTCATTTACAGTTGTTCACGTTGTGTAATGAAAAAGTTAGTGGGGTAGGGGGGTATTGCCTAATGTATGTGTCAGAAAATGCAACAAACATTATTTACAATACAAAATATGCAACAACAGTACAGTAGAATCAGGATGTAAGTATAAATATATATATATATATATATATATATATATATATATATATATATATATATATATATATAACCAGGATGTAAATATGTATAAGGTCTGAAAAATATGAAAATATGAAAAAGCAATAATAATGATTATTACTACTTAATACGTGACAAATGAGTCTATTTAAATAAAGGCTAGTCACCTCCCAAATGAAGTTGAGAAAGCACACGGTGCATGGCGTGTCTGATTTTGTTGTATTGCTCTTTACTTACCACTGCATTAATTTTGTTATTATACAGGCCAGAGGATAATCCACCAAAAATATATATATTTTAATTTTATTTATATAGCCTAGTTAAGAGAGAGAACGGTAAATAAACTTGAAGGATTTTTACATCGGATAGCCAGTGGCGTTATTCTCATGACAACAGAGCCAGCAATAACGTCAAGGTAAATCAACTCTTTCTACCAGTCAGACTCATCACAGGTCGCAACACTATATAACCTTTAACGTTCACCCAAAGTAACAGATTAAGTAGCCTTAATCAAGTAAATAAGTTGATGAATATATAAATGAATCATTACATGCATACATGAATCACAGCGCTCTATAATAATTCCAGTGTTGGCGCCCATTGGCAATTTATTCACAATCAGTTGTGGGAAAGTGGCAGAAATATGACTGTATAACAGTTATGAATTATGTTCATTATTTAGGCTATTTGTTTATTTATGTTTGGCGCTCCTTAAATTAAATTAACGCTTCAAAACGCACAACTTTTACTGCTAAGGTGAGCTTTACTTTGAAGGCGAGCTGTCTCTGTTTCCGGCTCTCGACTTCCTTGTTCAAATATCATTGTACAACTTGGATAATGGAACAAGCTGACGCTTTGGCGCGCTGAATTGCATTGCACGTCTAAACTGGTAGTCTAAACTACCCCCTAAACTGGCCTTTTTCATTATACAACGTGAACAACTGTAAATGAATTATACTTTGTACACGGACCACTAATACTATAATATAATAATGTACTAATACTATAATGTAATAATGTACTAATACTATAATATAATAATGTAATAATACCATAATATAATAATGTACTAATACTATAATATAATAATGTACAATACTATAATATAATAATGTAATAATACCATAATAAGTGGTGTCGGGTGGTGGCTTGTAGGTGGCACTGTTCCCTCTGGCCAAAAAACATCATTCCCGATGCCCCAGTGCAGTGACGGGGACACTGTGCTGTGGAAGGTGCCGTCCTTCGGAGGAGACGTAAAACCGAGGTCCTGACTCACTGAGGTCATGAAAGATCCCAGGGCACTTATCGCAAAGAGTAGGGGATCCCCCGGTGTCCTGGCTAAAACTGCCCAACCAGGCTCATTCAATCTGGCCCCCTAATCATCCCCCTATATATATATATATATATATATATGATTGGCTCATTCATTAATTCCCTCACTCTCCACCTCAAGCTGGTGTGTGGTGAGCGTTCTGGCGCCAATTGGCTGCCGTGCATCACCCAAGTGGGTGCTACACATTGGTGGTGGTTAGTGAGGTCCCCCTTCACTGTAAAGCGCTTTGAGTGTCTAGAAAAGCGCTATATAAATTCAAATAATTATTATTATTATTATATAATAATGTACTAATACTATAATATAATAATGTACTAATACTATAATATAATAATGTAATAATACCATAATATAACCATGTGTGTGTATGCTATCAGTACATTACTGCATGTCAGCACAGACCAACACTGTTTAGTGATGTCATTGGATATGCTTATTGCATGTTGTTACATGGAGCTCATCACACTAACAATAAGCTGTTATAACTTTATATCAGTCAGCTGTTATCCTGCTCTAAACCATCACACTAACCTGTTATAACTTTATATCAGTCAGCTGTTATCCTGCTCTAAACCATCACACTAACCTGTTATAACTTTATATCAGTCAGCTGTTATCCTGCTCTAAACCACACTAACAATAAGCTGTTATAACTTTATATAAGGTTAGATGGATATTAAACTGTCCCATCACTAGATAAGGTCTGTACCTTCTGTAACAGTCATCACTGTGGTGGAAAGCTGAGGTTGAAATGAGCACAGCTGGTGCAACAGGCTGACTTAATAATTATGTATCTTATATCATATTAACATCTCCTTTCCGTATTCAAAATCACAAAAGCATTGTAATAAACCATAGTATGTATAGTGACACACAGAAGTCAATGTTTGGTATTTACAGAATGAAGACTGTTTAACCCAACCAATACATTGCTCAATGATTTACACACTCAACATTAATAAGTATAAGTACTGACGTCTGCTAAAACACATGACAGCTCTTTCACTGTAGCCACATCAATATTGTCAGCTGATCATCTCTCAGTGCTTCTGTTGACATGTGAATCCTGTTTGTTGCAGGAAGAGTTACATGACATGGTCTGTATTGTTCTGATGGTAAATGCTGGTTATTCCTACTCATGTGAATGCAATGTCTGGACCTCAGGGGCAAACTGTACAACAGGAGACAGAACCTCAACTACAACCTCGTTCCTCGAAGCCCGCCTCCCAAAATCAACGCCTCGAGCGGCACTTCAGATTTATCAGTGATTTAATATATTTTTTAATTTAATTAACTAACATAACATTGACATTCATTGAAGAGCAAATATTTAGCTTAAAAACCATCTAATTATTTCTAGAGATATTAATAAATGTCTTGTACTGTGTAGAAAAGTCAAAGTAAAAGTCAGCTTTATTGTGAATTACTCCACATGTCGACATACACAGCAATGGAGAAGACGTTTCTCCCTACCCCACGGTGACGGCCACTCTAGTGCGCGCAGGAGGCTGGTCCCGTGTCTGTGGATCAGAGCGATTGCTCTGCTGTGATTGGTCCAAAATAGAACTCGCGCAACTTTGCGAGCCGCGCAGGTGAAGTATCAACATCACATGAAAGAAGAACGTCAACCAGCCTCCTCAGCAGTGTTTGTAATAACGCCG
>NC_140294.1:6042475-6139975 GCF_964030765.1 Micromesistius poutassou
CCCATGATCTACCAACCCTCCCACCTACCACCGTCTATAACCCACCTACCACCGTCTATAACCCACCTACCACCGTCTATAACCCACCTACCACCGTCTATAACCCACCTACCACCGTCTATAACCCACCGACCACCCGTCTATAACCCACCTACCACCGTCTATAACCCACCTACCACTGTCTATAACCCACCTACCACCGTCTATAACCCACCTACCACCGTCTATAACCCACCTACCACCCGTCTATAACCCACCTACCACCGTCTATAACCCACCTACCACCCATCCTCCAGCACCTTGCTCTGGGTGCTGGCGGCGTGCGTGTGCGCGGTGATGTCAGCGTTCAGGAGGTCCACCTCCAGCCGGTCGCTCCGGTAGACGGCCCCCAGCAGAGCCCCCCTGCAGCGGGGCTGGGGGTGCCCTGACAGACCCTGAGGGTGGAGGGGGTGGAGGTCAGAGACACACAGACACCAAAACAGTCCAGTGGTCTGGGGGGTGTGTGACTGCCTGCTCTAAAGGTTGTGGGTTGGATGCCAGGTGTCCCCTGTCTAACCCGTAGGCGTCCTGGAGCCAGACGGCCCCTGAGGCTCCGTCAGACCGTCCTCCTACGCGCGTCACTGCTAACAAAATGGACCCTTGTTTTGAAAAGAGGAGTGTGAGGAGATCTGTGTTCACCCAAACGTATACAACACATATTGAAGGAACACAAAGACACACAAAGGGAGTCTTCTTCTTCTTCTCCTTGATTATTGAGGCAGTTGTCAGGGACGCGGGAAGTCAGTTTGAGTTGGGGTTGCTGAGAGAAAGTATATATAATGACGTCATAATAAATGATGCGCAACATTCATGGTTTACGTAGTAATACGGCCAGCAACATTTGACACCAGTTTTAGAACGTTTTACACTACAGACATGTTGACCACCAACATGCCAAAGCAGCTATAGAACCTTATTCAGCAACGGACAGATCACACACACACGGAATGGAGGTTTATTTCTGATCAAGACCATTTATTATTGATGCCGGACTAAAGCCTAACGTAACAATAACGGGACGCGTTATTGACAGCCTAACAGCCTAACGTAACAATTTGAACTTAATGTAAAAATAAAGAACTTTTACTGAACGTAACAATAAATAACTTCAAGTTGAAGAACACACACACACACATTGACTCAGTGAAGGCCGCACTCCAAAACCAAAATAAATAGAACTCTCCAAGGTGCTGATCCTGCTTGGCTGCATGGCGCACTACCAGATCTGTGACACAAATAAGAAACGTAACTTACTAAATGAACCCGTGGGCTCCACAATATAAATATTATAACCATGACCAAAGAGAGCCTGCACAGCGGCAGGAGCATCATAAGAACACTTTACCGACCTTAAGCAGACGGTAGAACAGCCAAGGTGGTCCTGCACTCAGGGGGGGTGGGTTACCGTGGTGGGGGGGGGGGGTGTTACTGTGGTGGGGGGGGGGTGTTACCGTGGTGAGGGGGGTGTTACCGTGGGGGGGGGGGTGTTACCGTGGTGGGGGGGGTGTTACCGTGGTGAGGTGGGGGGGGTGTTACCGGGGTGGGGGGGGGGGGGGGGCAGAGAGAGACTAAAACATTTGTTGTTTCATTTATCTTTTCTGATTAATATATTATTATTCTTAAGGCTCTTATGTAACATTATTTAGTAATAAAAGGAGAATGATGATGGGCTGAACACACGAGAACATTCAGTTGATCCACTGAGTTGTTTATTATCATTATGCTTCATGAACAAATACAACAGAAAAATGGTCCCTTACATGTACACAATAAACACAAGGACTGAAACAATAGAAGCTGCAGACTTTACTAATCATAAACAGGTGTGCACGTATCTTTAATAACTGAACATGTTCTGCGGCCGTTTGGTTCCCAACAGAACAAAAGGAATCAAGATTCAGTTTAAAGTCATTTACAACATGCAGCATTATCCCATAGACCTCTTGGTTATTATGAATGAAATATAAAATCTGATTAGGACAACAATGATGATATCATAGTCCATAGAACAAACATGTTTATGTCTGAAAATTACAAATATATAGTTGCATAAAAAAACATGTGATTTACCATCAATAGGTATTTAATATACATTTCAAATTAAAAATGAGATCTTAATAAAAGCTGCTTAGCGAACCCTATGGGAGATCCTTAAAGTCTCTTCCTTTCATGATTCATCATCATCAACTTTTAGGAAGCCCCATAAAAAGGAGAGGGAGGGGGAGACGGGGGGGAGGGAGACGGGGGGAGGAGGGGGAGGGGGAGACGGGGGGAGGAGGGGGAGACGGGGGGGGAGGGAAAGATGCGAGAGAAAGAGAGCGAGAGGGAGACTATAACTGCCCTAGAGACACTGACGCAAAAGCAGTGTGTGTGTGCGTTTCTGTGTGTGTGTGTGTGTGTGTGTGTGTGTGTGTGTGTGTGTGTGTGTGTGTGTGTGTGTGTGTGTGTGTGTTTCTGTGTGTGTGTGTGTGTGTGTGTGCGTTTCTGTGTGTGTGCGTTTCTGTGTGTGTGTGTGTGTATATGCGTGTTTGTGTGTACGTGTGTCCCGACGGGACACACGTACAGAGAGAGAGAGAGAGAGAGAGAGAGAGAGAGAGAGAGAGACTATAACTCACACAGAGACGCTGAGGACCCGGTCCCGTCCCACCATACCCCTACCCTAAACCCAGGGAGGAGGTCCTCCTGGGTGAAGGAGGTCCTGAAGGTGTGGATGTGTGTCAGTGTGTCTGAGGACCCTCCTCCACCTGGGGACACTCTGTAGAAGGACAGAGTGCCAGCAGGCCGGTCCAGATACACTCCTACTCTGGTAGAGCCAGCGGGGGGGAGAGGGAGGACTGTCTTTCTATTGTTGTACGCGGCAGAGTAACGATCATCATAACAATCAAGACTCCAGGACTCGTTGTTCACTCCAAGCAGGCTGTCACCACCCCCTCCTCTCCTTGTGATTCCTCTGTATGTCACTGCTATATCAACAGGTCCTTCCCACTCTACCTCCCAGTAACAGCGGCCAGTCAGAGCCTCTCTACACAACACCTGGGACCAGGAGTCAAATCTCTCTGGGTGATCCGGATACGACTGGTCCTCTCTGACCCGCGTCACCTTTCTGTTGTCCTCAGACAGAGAGAGGAGTCTGTGGGCTGTGTTTGGGTCCAGTGTGAGTTCACAGGCATCTGACGGAGAACAAGACATGATGAGCTACTGAACCCTTCTGCATCTTCATCATCATCATCATCATCATCACTAGTACTGCTGGAAGCATTGACATCTTAGATATGCTAGGATGCTAAATCCGAGGACGCTCAGGCGCTCAGGCACACACACACACACACACACACACACACACACACACACACACACACACACACACACACACACACACACACACACACACACACACACACACACACACACACACACACACACACACACACACACACACACACCCTCTTCAACACTTCAGACATCATAACTTGGTCAAAATTCAACCGTTTACCATCACTCAAACTATTAAACAAATCTACACATTTCTATCTTCGATAGTATTTAATCAGAATTTCGATATCATTTATACTTTTTTCAGAATCACAGTTTTAGTTTCACTTCAGATGAGTTTTCAGTTGGTCTCACTCTAGCCGTTTGCCTCAGCTGTTGCTCGTTGAGCAATCAGTGGACATCACAGCACTCTGGAGGAGTCTGGTTAAAGTCACGTGGTGGAGGGTAGTGTGGTCTTTGTTAGTCTCTGGCCGTTTCTCAATACCAAGTACGCAAACTACGGACTCGCGGACTTGGAAGTGCGTACTTGGCAAGTCCAGACTTCCAAGTACAGACTTCCGAGGACGCGAGTACGCACCTGTGACGTCACCACCTCAGCTCTGTTAACTGCTTTACGGCCTCATGTAGGCATACACTACTGAACAATTTAAACTAATGATATAAAACTAAACCCCAGCCTCTTTCATTTTAAAATAGTATGTCAATATTTTCAATGAATATAAATGAAAAGATATGCTTATCGTGTGTATAAGCTATTCACACAACTTTTTATATGTAGGGTACAGATGCGCGTGCCTAACTTCCTAGATGGAGACTATTGATATAATAATAATAACGAATGAGCGAGAAATGACACATTAGAATACACACACACACACACACACACACACACACAATATCAGCGACTTATACAACATAAACTAATTATAATAAACAAAACCCCAGCCTCTTTCATTTTAAAATAGTATGTCAATATTTTGAATGAATAGGCCTACATTTTTGTTATATATGTAAAATGTTCCGATATATAGCCTATTATTATAGCTTACATACTAATATTTTAAAACATGGGAATGCGAAATGCATCCTGGGATATTTAACGGTCCAAGTCCACACAAGTCACCTCCGATGCGTCCTCGGTGGAACGGCCAGTTTAACAACGCATCGAGAACACACACAGGTTTTACGACTGTACTTGACTTGATGCGTACTTGGAATTGGAACAGTACTTGGGCTACGACTGATGACGTTTCACGAGAACGCAAAGTACACAAGTACAGACGAGAATGCAAATTGAGAAACGGCCTCTCTCTCTCCCTCATGGACTACAACAATGGACTACAATAGTGGACTACAATAGTGGACTACAATACTGGACTACAATAGTGGACTACAATAGTGGACGTTGTCCGACCACTTTTTAAAATGTCAGCCACAGTTCGGCTTTCGGCCCCAACCTCATTGATCGACCTGGCAACGTTTTCCCACGCCAGTTTTTTGCTTTTGGTGCTGATTCCGGAGGAAAGAGAGCCAAACAAGATCTTATTTCTGGCCTCTACCTCCGAAATCAGCACCTCCACCTCGCATTCACTAAAGTTATTTTTTCTTCCTTTCTCCATGTTCTCCTTTCTCCTAACGAGCGCACTACTGCAGGCCTATTTATACGAATTAGCATATTAAATGAGGGAGGAGACGGGTGGAGATGGAAATGGGTGGAGAGACGGGCTCGTGCATGTGCGCTCAATTTCACGTTAATTGGGATGTACAAAGAGAATCTGTGTGAAATCGTGCTTACGCAAGGATTGATACATCCAGATTTTTTTCTTACACAACAACACACAACTCACTGCCTCCCTGCTTCTAGCCAATCAGCTAATAGCCACCACCAATATACTACCCGGCCTTCTTTCATCCGCCGTCATGTCTCGTCTCCACCTTGGATTATCACTCCTGCTACTCCAGACTCTTAGGACTCTCTCCTCTACTCCACCAACTTCTGGCCCACTCAGCTACACCGCCGCTGACCTTCACCGCCTCAACAATAACCATCGTCTCTCTGCTGCTGCTGCCCCTGCAGCCAGCACAGCCGGAATCCTCCGCCGACGCCGCTACATCCATCCAGGTTCTGGCCCCTCTCGCAACCAACACCTCCCCCATGGCTCACCCATCCCCTCACTCTGGACTAACTCTCGCCCCCCCGTCACCCCCACCTGCCGTACTGCCAACCTCACTAACCTCCGTTCCCCCTCCCCTGCCCCCCCATCCATCTCCATCTCCAACAAATCACCCGTTATATCTGAACTGCTACTGGACAATAACATGGATCTGCTCCTCCTCTGTGAAACATGGCAACAGCCCCTGGACTTCTACGCTCTCAATCAAGCCACTCCTTCCAATTACAGTTACATCGCCAAACCCCGCCTCTCTGGCCGAGGGGGAGGCGTTGGCGTTCTTCATAAACAATCCCTGTCCATCACCTACTACTACTGCTACTGAACTGGTCTTCATCCTCATCTTCATCACTAGTACTGTTCTTCCTGTTTCACGTTTATCTTCTCTACAAAAATGAACATAGAAAGACTAAATCATATCAGATGATAGCTACTATAGTGGACTAGTGTGCTATAGCTTTAGAAATAGTAATGCATATTGTTTATAAGATGTTTTAAGTTAAACGTAAATGTAAATCCCATGTGTGTGTGAGTGGTTATCCCAGTCAAAACAATGAAAAATGTGTACACTGAATCTACTCCCGCAATATTTACACGACATACACATATTATACATCAAAACGTTCATCATGATGAGCTGATTAATCCTCTGTAGTATCTAAGCTATAGTCTACATACTTTTCAAGATATTCGACTTTGAAAGGTTCCAATACACATCCATTGTGATCCACCTGTGTAAACAACAGACTGAACCAGCTGAGCTCACATACAGGCTGGAAACTAACTGTTGGTACCATAGACCTGGTTCATACATACAGTACATAGACATGTACACATACGTACACACACCTACACAAACATACTAGACACACATCAACACAGGCAAACATAGCGACACATACGGATACACAAGTCCACATGTGAATGAGCGGACGTCACCTCCTGCTGTGTGGATGGACTTTCCATCCCAATAGTGAGTGTGTGTTGTGATGAATCAAACAGACACTTACACTTCTTTAGAGCTGGTTTCAGCCTCCACACTCCACTGTGCTCCACACTGGGGGGGGAACAAAGTGAGAGCAGCATGTTGAAACATTCACCTTCATCATCTGCTGTCTCATCACGTTCTACACAACATGAGTGACAGCTGCCTTTTCAAACCGCTTCATCTAGCAGCGGCTTGAATCCCTGTAGGAGACTTTGTCCCCGAGTGGAGAGCTGTCCTCTCCATACCTGAGAGTGTCCAGTCTCCAGCGTGGATCCTCCAGTCCAGCAGAGAGCAGCGCAGCTCCAGAGTCTCCTGGGTGATTGTAGCTCAGGTCCAGCTCTCTCAGATGGGAGGGGTTGGAGCTCAGAGCTGAGGCCAGAGAAGCACAGCCTTCCTGTGTGACCAGGCAGCCAGACAACCTGCACACACACACACACACACACACACACACACACACACACACACACACACACACACACACACACACACACGTGTGTGTGACCTATTACTTTTCTGGAGGTAAATCTTTTCAACGTCCTCTGATGTGGAACTTAACTGTTTGATCATTAAATCTGTAAAGTTTTAGAGTAGAGTAAAAAAACAACTAAAGGGTAAAGGGGTGCACATTCTTTACCATCTTTCACCTCAAACCTAAAATGCAAACACTAGATTTTAGTGGAACTTCAACGGGGAATAAAGACTAACTAGACCGTCCATATGGACAGGAGGGGCGGTGAACTACTTGTAAAAGCATGCTCCCAAAAAGATAGTTTGTAAATCATTGCTCCAAGTCTATTTTTAATAACATGATCGTCACATTGACTATCTATAGTCTCTGTAGGCTTTCAGACTATTGTTGGTCTGTTGACATCACGTTTTGGATGATGGTGGACGTGGTGGGTGGCGGTTCTAGCTGAGTTTAACGTCTCATGTTGGGGCAGCTCAGCGACCGCGTTCCTCCGTATGTTGATCACATAACCCTGCAGGCTGCAATAAGGATTTCAATCCGCTAACAGTGGACCCCCGTCCCCCCCTTGTCCGTTACGGAGACCCAGAGGTGAACTGTGCCCCCCCTCCCCTTTCCCCTTCTCACTAGTGGTGGATTTCATGATTCGTTTGAATTAATTAGTTCACGTCGGTCAGTTCGCCAAGAAGAGTCGTTCGTTCGTTTGTTCGTTCGTTCGCGTTTCCGGTAGCGGTGAATCATGATTCTCAGTCACTGAGTCGGTCAGACTCAGCTCCTCCCTCGTTCTCATTCTCAAACTTATCACGATCGTGCAATGGTGCAAACGGTCATCAATCAACACAACATTAACTAAGTTCCTTTTAGCTGAGGAGAGCTTCATGGTTAGAATCGGGATGTTGTTGCCCGGCTGACTCTCGTGACTTCTCAGTCCTCGAGTCTTCACCGCTAAACACAGTCAGTGAACGAACGGCGACTCGCGAGTCAGCACGACTCAGCGACTAGTGGGTGGAGCTGGGAGTCGAGTCTCGGAGAACGAACGAGACGAACGACGACGAACGAGAGCGGCGAATCAGGTTGGTTTGTTTGTTTTAAAGAGTCGTTCGTTCAAACTGATTCGTTCGCGAACGAGCCACCACTACTTCTCACACAGCTTCTCTGACGGCACCTTCTCAGCGAGCAGGGCGCCTGCAGCCGGAGGGGGCGCCAATATGCCAACTCCCCCCACAGTGATATGAGAGATAATAGAAAACGGGTGGCTTAAATCAAGTGATCTGATTGGTTCCCAACTGTTGTATAATGAGCGTATACACACAGCTATGACGCCCATTCAGTTTACAGAGATCCGTATCACTCCACGCCTAACTTGAACTGTTGTTTATTTATATATAAAAGCAATAGCATAGTTCACTGAAGCCTAAAAATATGTTGATTGATGGAGAGGGTGGAAATGTTGTAAAGCAATAGGCACACGGTGAGTGAACTCGATAGTAGGCTAAATTGCCGGCGAACCGAGCTACCAAGCTCGCTTTTTCAAAATTGAGGGTATCTATGACTATCATTTCGCCATACTTACGTAACCGTTTTATAAAAGCAATAGATCACTTCAGTCAGTGAAATGTGCTCATTACACCACAGTTAAGGGCCATTGTCCGTCCCAACGTGCAGTGGAGGGACGGACAACGCCCCTTGACTGTGGTATAATGAGAACATTTCACAGCCTGTCGTGATCTATTGCTTAAATAGAAAACCGCTTCGCGGCACGGATGATTTTTTTTTTTTCTTGTGTGCTCGTGCACATGTGTCATCCCGCCCTCTGTCCCTCCCCCCCCTCTGTAACTGTTTGACTATTGAGTAAAACTGACCTGAGAGTTTCCAGTGTACAGTGTGGACTCCCCAGTCCAGCAGAGAGCAGCTTCACTCCTGAATCCTGCAGATCATTGGTACTCAGGTCCAGCTCTCTCAGACTAGAGGAGTTGGAGCTGAGAACTGAGGCCAGAGCTTCACAGCATCTCTCTGACAGATGACAGCCATCCAGCCTTCACACACAATAAACACAACATGTTAGGAACTGTGATTAAAATATCTCACATCTTTTACTGTTAACATAAAAGGACGTGTTAAAACTATAATTAGAGATGTTTTATTAATTGAAATACATTCAATCCATAAATGTTAATTTAATAATCTGTGTAACTTTTACTTTTAACATAATTAAGTTATTGTCTTCATCTTTATTAGAAAAGTGTTTTTAGTTGAACTAATGTTTAAAACACTGGATATTTAAATTTAGTATATGCTACACGTGAACCTCCTAAGATGGAGCAATTTGATTGGTTCTCTATCTCTGGATATTGGACAATATCCCGAGATTGAGATCTCAAACTTGGGATATTGGGGAGCGCGTAACGGTCGTCGCGTCACGCTAATAAAAACCAATAAACCGCTCATAAAAACTAATAAATCCTGGCAAAAAGTGTAATCTTGTTTATGTCACGTGTTCACGTGTAGTTTATATGAAACAATGATTCACCTCAGGCTCCGTGAATAGTCCAAATGTATTAGCCCCTGCTATAAACAATCTAGCTCCCCCAATCATAATTCTTTGGCGCCGCTACTGGTTACAACTAATAAGTAAATGTTTAAATATCACTTAGCTGGGCGATCTCTACAGAGAATAAAGTCCTCTCCTCCTTTGTCTCCTCCCTCTCTCACTCGTGACCTCTCACCCTTCCCCCAGATGACCCTGAAGTCTCTGTATCAACGCATCCTATTGGTTAAACCCAAAGCGTCCATATAACCAAACTACTGAACAAGGTTAAACATTTTAAAATAGTGGGTCACCTTTTATTAATAATGAACGTATATTTATGCATGTAACCTCATCAATAACTATTTATTTATACTTATAGCAACATATTTAAAGGTGCATTTAATTATTGATAAACAATTATTATTCATTCTTTAATTATTATTTCATAATAGAGCTTTTGAGTTTGACTTTTCACCTTGGTTACACAATATGACGTTGTGTATATTGAGATGTTATAAGTTAACCTCAAAAGATGTTTTCTATGTTATCATAACTTTTATATTCTACTATTATGTATGTTTTCATTGTGTATACTCCCTCTGTCCCTCTCCCCCCTCTGTCCCTCCCCCCTCTCCCCCTTCTGTCTTCCCCTAAAAGTAATAAAGTGTAATCTTGTTTATTTTTGGAGTGTTCACGTGTAGTTTATATAAAACAATGATTCACCTCAGGCTCTGTGAATAGTGAATCCGTGAACACTATTCACTTCGCCTTCGGCGAATAACTGTTAATTATTATCATTTATTTTTTATGATTGTTATGATTGGGGAGTTTGTTAAATAAACAAATCGTTACTGCTTTTATATCATAGTATTAATTATTTTGTGTTGTGCGTAATATAATACATTATCACTGAACGTACAGAGATGTTTTCTAGGTTATTATAACTTTTATTTTCTAGTTTTATATATATTATCTTGTGTGTATTGTTATACATGTTATTAGTGAACGTACAGATACGATTTGTATTTTATTATACCTTTTATATTCTAGTATATAATATAATATATATATTATATTAAATTTTATGTATATAGTGTTCTGTGTATTGTAATACATGTTATTAGTGAACTTACAGAGATGTTTTGGAGGCTTTGACCACTGGCAGCAGCCTCAGAAGACCCTCCTCTGAAGCAGAGTATTTCTTCAGGTCAAACACGTCCAGCTCCTCTTCTGATGACAGTAAGATGAAGACCAGAGCTGACCACTGAGCAGGAGAGAGAGATTTTGTGGAGAGACTTCCTGATGTCAGGTAATATTGGATCTGCTCCACTAGAGAACGGTCGTTCAGCTCATTCAGACAGTGGAACAGATTGATGCTTCTCTCTGGAGAGAGATCTCCATCTATCTTCTCCTTGATGTAAGACACTGTTTTCTCATTGGTCTTTGAGCCACTTCCTGTCGTTCCCAGCAGACCTCGTAGGAGAATCTGATTGGTCTCCAGAGAGAGGCCCACGAGGAAGCGGAGGAACAAGTCCAGGTGTCCGTTCTCACTCTGTAAGGCCTTGTCCACAGCACTCTGGTAGAGGAGGAGGAGTTTATCTTCCCCAGAGTTTGGTTGTTCTTCTGAGAGCAGATTGACCCCAGTGTCTATGAAGTGCTTAAAGACATAAAGGGCAGCCAGAAACTCCTGGAGGCTCAGATGGACAAAGCAGAACACCTTGTCCTGGTACAGCCCACACTCCTCTCTAAAGATCTGGGTGAACACTCCTGAGTACACTGAGGCTGCTCTGATATCGATGCCACACGCTGCCAGGTCTGCCTCGTAGAAGATCAGGTTGCCATTCTCCAGCTGGTTAAAAGCCAGTTTTCCCAGAGAAACAATGATCTCCTTGCTCTCTGAACTCCAGTGTGGATCTGTTTCAGCTCTGCCATGATACTTCCTGTCCCCCAGTATGGACTGAACCCTCAGGAAGTGGCTGTACATCTCAGTCACGGTCTTGGGCATCTCTTCTTCTCTCTGGGATGTTTTGAAGCAGTCCTCCAGAACTGTAGCAGTGATCCAACAGAAGACTGGGATGTGACACATGATGTGGAGGCTTCGTGATTTTTTGATGTGGGAGATGATTGTGCTGGCCACCGTCTCCTCTCTGAATCTCTTCTTAAAGTACTCCTCCTTCTGTGGGTCGGTGAACCCTCTCACCTCTGTCACCATGCCAACACACTCAGCAGGGATCTGATTGGCTGCCGCAGGGCGTGTGGTTATCCAGATGCGAGCGGAGGGAAGCAGGACGCCCCTGATGAGGTTTGTCAGCAGAACGTCCACCGAGGTGGACTCTGTGACATCAGTCCATATCGGGGTGTACTGGAAGTCCAGAGGAAGTCGACACTCATCCAGTCCATCCAAGATGAAGACCACTTGGAACCGATCAGATCTGCAGATTCCTGCTTCTTTGGTCTCAATAAAGAAGTGATTAAGAAGTTCCACCAAGCTAAACTCTTTGTCTTTCAGTAAATTCAGCTCTCTGAAAGTGAGGAGAAATGTGAAGTGTATGTCGTTGTTGGATTTGCCTTCAGCCCAGTCCAGAGTGAACTTGTGTGTTAAGATGGTTTTACCAATGCCGGCCACTCCAGTTGTCATAATTGTCCTGACTGGTTTATCTTGTCCAGGTAGGGGTGTAAAGATGTCTCCACATTTGATTGGTGTTTCCTCCTTGACTGGTTTCCTGGAAGCTGTTTCAATCAGTCTGACCTCATGTTCCTGGTTGACCTCTCCACTGCCTCTCTCTGTGATGAAGATCTCTGTGAAGAACTCATTCAGAGGTGTTGAATGTCCTGCTTTAGCGATTCCCTCAAACACATTGTTGAGCTTCTTCTTCAAATGAGACTTGATTTCATGTTGGCACTCAACAGCAGCAGATCCTAAATGAGAAAAACAACAGAAGAAATCAGTTAGCGGATGGTGGCATCAGTGGAAACAGGTCAATATTTCCTGTTAAATTATCCAAATTATCCAGTCATTTAATGAAAAAAGGTCAAACAAATCGCAACAGAAGAAAACTCAACTGATTTTGTATCTTCAATATGTCCTGAGTAAGGAAAAAAAAGCCCTGACGGATCCCATTAGGGGAAGGTTTCGAAAAACCCAAATATAGCCTATTCATACGCCTATTTATTATTTTTCTCACGTGACTAGGGTAAAAATGTTAACCTTTAGATAAATTACTGAGTTGATTACTGAGTTGATTACAAACAAAAAATGTATTAAAGTTTTTTTTAATTGTTTGTTACCATGGGCAAACGGTGCATAATCTAATTATGTGTGTGCTAATTTGCATAAATACCACAACAGATCTAAACATTGGGTAAAGCCTTGTTGAATCTCTTCTTAAATCTCTTCTTAATAAGGTCTGAATGGAACCCATTTAGGCTTCCCATGAGCATTAATTAATTAATTAATTATAATCCTCTAATAATTAATTAGAGGACCTTGAATGAATGACTGAATCTCTGCCCCCGGTGGTGACATTTGTTTGCCTCTATAGTCTTTTACTGTAAGATTTCATCAAGATTCTACAAGACTTTTCACCTGGCTATACCCAATGTTTAGATCTGTTGTTGTGTTTATGCAAATTAGCACATACATAATTAGATTATGCACTGTACGCCCATGGCAACAAGCAATTTCCAAAAACGTGTAATACATTTGTTTGTCTTGATGTAAGTAATCAACTCAGTCATTTTCATAGTGATATCTAAATGTTAAAGTTTTTACCCTATTCACGTGAGAAAAATAATGAAAAGGTGTATGAATAGGATATATTTGAGTGTTTTTCGAAACTTTCCCCTAATGGGATTCTTCTGGTCTTTTTTTTCCTTACTCAGGACATATTTAGGATACAAAATCAGTTGGGTTTGCTTCTGTTGCAATTTGTTCTAGGTTGACCCCCATTTTGGCATAAAATTACTAGACTAGAGGGCTTTGTAGGTGAGCAGAAGGTTTTAAAGGTCCCATGGCATGCCACTTTTTGGATACTTTTATATAGGTCTTAGCAGTCCCCTATACTGTATCCAAAGTCTCTTTCCCCAAATTCAGCCTTGGTGCAGAATGACAGCCACTACGAGCCAGTCCCACAATGAGCTTTCCACATGCCGTTTCTGTGTCTGTAGCTTTAAATTCTAATGAGGAGGAGGGAGGCGGGCAAGGTGGAGGGTGGGGGTTTGGCCAGGGTTGCCAGCTTGGGCAGTTTACCGCCAAAGCTGGTTTAGGATCAGATCGGCGGTTTTTTCGTAGCCAAAACACAACACTGACACGTCAGATCAAATAAGACAAACGACTGTGCTATCCTTCTTCCGGTGACACAATCAGTAGCATCTGTTACGTTCAGAGCTGGTTCAGAGCAGCAGGCAGCACACACACACACACACACACACACACACACACACACACACACACACACACTGCTCTGGCTGATGTGCCCCCACTACCTTCAGCTCACTTCACGTACGCACGCAGGCCCGCCCCCAAACATATTTTTATTTGAAATAAACAAAATGTTAAAGTGGGTTAATCTTGCAGGCCTATAGCCGAAAGGTCCACTCAGGGTTTTTCCACTAGTCTTTATGATGAGCGACTTTCATTGTTAATAAACAAAAGCATTGTTAACAGATGAAGGCATTATTTTCTATAACTAGATGAATAAAGTCACTGATAAGCTTAATTGGTTATTTAAGGTTGTAGGCTATTTGAATAGACATGCCTACATTGTGTTGTTAATAGGCTAATAATATGCAAATGCTGGATTAACTCCTAAAGATTACTAAAGTTAACTTTAGTAAGACTATGCTACTACAAGCGCAGATTCTGCCATAACAAACACCCATTCACAAAAACTGACGGATGTGGCGAGGGCGCATCGTCTTAAAGCTCAGAGGGCAGTGTTGGCAGTCTGACCTCTCCCGTGTGATTCTGAAAAGTATTGGCTCATGCGGCCAATTGCAATTAGCCTAGGGTGACCAGACGTCCCCGTGTGCCGGGACAGTCCTGATTTTGAGTTGCGTGTCCCTGTATTCACACACATGTGGCGCTTTCACGGTCCTAGCTCATTGTCTCATGGGCGGACCAAATTCTCTGGGCGGGCAAAGCAGAGAAAGGGGCGGTAACCTGGCCCCTTATGACGACATACGGGGAAAATTCCAAATCAGCCTGTCTGAGCTTTCATTTTCTCAAAGGCGGAGCAGGATACCCAGGGCTTGCTTTACACCTATCGTCATTTCTAGCCACTGGGGGACCATAGGCAGGCTACGGGAACTCATATTAATGTTAGAAAACCTCATAAAGTGACATTTTCATGCCATGGGACCTTTAAGGTCAACCTGGTGTTGGACAGGGAGCCAGTGTAGTTGGATGAGAACGGGGGTGATGTGGTCGGATGATTTGGTGCTGGTGATGATGATGTTTAACATTCTTTAACCTGATACCCCAACAATAAACCTTCACATCTGGATAAAACCATTTTAACATTAAAGTTAGAAATATATATATATATATAGATATATAGATATCTATAGATATCTCAAGATATGTGATTTAATCTGAGCATAACAAATAAGAGTCTCATACTGAATTAGCATTTGTTCTCTGTTTTGGAGATAAGAGTCTCTTCTGCCCTTTGAAATAATTGTCTCTGTCTTCTAAAGAAGAGTTTCTTACCGCCCCACAGTGTGTCAGCCAGTTCCTCCTGGTTCATCTCCATCAGGCAGAGCTTTGTGATGTCTACCACTCCCTCTATGGCGCGCCTCCTCTGCTCCTTGTTCTTATCATCCACCTCCTCCTCCTCCCTCTGACTCTCTGAGCATTGTGGGTAATCTGGGAAGTGAACCCTCCATAGCTTCTTCAGCTCCTTGTCTAGAAAAGCGTGTGCGTTCTCCTCAGCCCTCTGGAACAGAACAAACATCACAGAGAACTTTACTCTGAACTCACTGAGGACATCAGAAGCATCTGTCCTGGATTCACGCCCCGCTGGTCTGAAGAGGGAAGCCTGGAGACTATTAGCTCCACAAGAGATGCTTTCTTAATGTTCATGTAGAGCTAAAGTCAAATGTCTTGGTGGACATTTACACACCTTGATCAGCTCTGTTTGATGCTGCTGTACAGACTGAGCACTGGTAACCTTTGACCTCGCCTGGTGTGGTCTGTGGGACACACGCACACACACACACTATTGTATTTCCCATGACTTGTAAACATTGATATAGAATCGATATAGTCTGACAACAACCAACTGGTCTGTTTTCATCATCTGTTTGAAACTCCTACCTCTCCTCTGTGGAGGGACGTCCATCTTTAAAGTCAATCAGTCTACCAATAGAGCGGTCACTCTTCATGGAGACACAGCTGGGTCCAGGGGAGTCTGCTCTCTGCTGCTGGGCTCTTCTGGAAAAACAAGAACCAGGATTTATGGACGTTTGATAGAAGCTGTACCTCTATAATCTCTAGGGCTGTCAGGGTCTGGTCGGTTAATCGATATGCACTTGTTGGACCAAATTCTCATTGGTCGGACAATGGCTGGTGATCCTTTTATAAGGAACTAAGAGCTTCTTAATCCATTATTTTAGGGCGGGAGGGACAAATGCAAACCAATGCTTTTTATATTTGAGTGATACCACCTGGTATCACCCTCTCAACGTTGAACTGGACCTTTACTCCGCTACAAACTAATTGATTCCAAAGAAGTCATCCGTCCGGTAGCATTGGGTTAGAAAGGACAACAAAAAAGCATGACGTAAGTGTAAAGGAAGTGAAAAGCATTTCAGCTAAAATCGTAAGGCATGAGTACGTGGGTACGTATTGAATGCTGAGTGCTGTTCTACCTGTGGTCAAGTTACAAATTGCATTGTCATTTTTAGACATAAACATGCATTAATACAGCATACAACACAAACAAAAAACATTAAAAAAAAAGAGGAAATAAAAATCATTACTTGATATAAGTTGGTTATATTATGTTCTGATCAACCCATAGTCATAGTACCCTTATGTACTTTATGAGATCCACAGGAAAAGGTACATAGCCTCTTTTAAAAAGAGGAGGAATAAAAACAAAACAATCATGTAACACTTTGTGTAAACAAATACAATTTCAATTTGATTTTAAAGGCCATCTTACTTGTTTCATTAACCAAAAAACGCGGTAAAGAATTCCATGCTACCATTTCTCTGTAGTGCAGTGTTCTCTGCCCAGCCCCTGTTCTATAAGCAGGCAACACAAATCTCCTCTCTGATGACTGCCGTGTAGAGTATTTGTGTCTATCACAAGAAAACATTAAACTATTAAATAAATTAACAGGACTCTTTGTTGTTATTATATTTCTCACAATACTAACAAGAGAGTAGTGTAACCTACTCCCTTCGTGTTTAACGCTCGATAGGCTTTGAGTGTGAACACACCAGAATTGGCTTCTTGGCACGAATCGCAGCTCCATCCAGTGGGCCCCATTATATTACAACAGATGAAAGCTCAAATCAATTCTTGGTTGTGTCGTCTATAAACGACGCTGCCCGACGCTCCGTGGCTCGTCCGCTGACTGCTTCATATTGAAGCTCTGCCCTGACCGAGTCGACTCGGACCCAGAGTGGATCTGAAACCCACGACCTTCTCCAAACAGCCCTGACGTGATATTGAGGCTAGCAGGTAGAGTAGAACGCACTGTGGCGGATTCAGTTGATCTAAAAATAACGTGCACATTGTTTTATTATCATTTTTTCCCCATTGACCAATCGATTGGTCGGAGAGTTGTTGAAATTAAACAGACCAAGATTTGATTTGGTTGACTACAGCCCTAATAATCATCCCAAATAAATACTTACCTTTTCTCAATAGACTGAGTTCCATCTTTAAACGTGACAGGTGGATGCATAGAGCGGTCACTCTTCATGGAGACACAGCTGGGTCCAGGGGAGTCTGCTCTCACCTGCTGGACTCTTCTAGATTTCCCTCTCATTCACACCATGCCAACCACATCACTAAAACAGCCTTAAGAGCACTGCACAGTGAGAGTGAGAGAACGTGTGAGCCACTCAAACTTTGCCTTTATTTTCTATCTATTTTACTTTTTACTTATCTATTATTTTCTTTTATTGTATGACAATGTTTATATGTGAAGCACTTTGAGTCTGCCTTGTGTATGAAAAGTGCTATATAAATAAAGTTGCCTTGCCTTGCCTAATGCCACATAATAAACCTTAAATGTGAATATTAATGTATGTATTGAGTGTATGTATTGTGAATATCTTTATTAAAATATGACAATCATCCCATCTGTGCCCTGTTAATTTAATTTAAGTAATTGTGAAATCCCAGGAAAATTCATTTGATTTCATAATCAATTGGTCAGTTTGCTAATTCACAGAATAACAAATGAATACAGTATCCCCTAGTCTGTTTAACAGTAACCCCTCAGTAGTTGTACTGAATAACTAGGGCCCCAGTTAGGGCCCCGGTCGTTCATCATTGGTTACTCATTCGTTCCTCAGTAACTACCCTCGTTTACTTGTATTTACCCTGACTTGTAAACATCAGAATCAATATAGTCTGATGAACTGGTCTGTTTTCGTCTGTTTGAAACTCCTACCTCTCCTTTCTCGAGGGGCGTCCATCTTTAAGGTCAGGAGGATGACACATAGACCAGTCACTCTTCATGGAGACACAGCTGGGTCCAGGGGAGTCTGCTCTCTGCTGCTGCTCTGGGCTTCAACACAACACACACACAGCCTTTACTCACACTGCAGATAATTCTTCTTACAAGGCCGTTTTTAGGTGAGAGAAATCCCTCCTGTA
The DNA here is from genome assembly GCF_964030765.1 of Micromesistius poutassou. NCBI lineage: Eukaryota > Metazoa > Chordata > Actinopteri > Gadiformes > Gadidae > Micromesistius > Micromesistius poutassou. The sequence continues at coordinate 6,060,780 of NC_140294.1, forward strand.
TCTGATTCACGCATATGAAAGCTGCCCAAACCAGAATTGAAAAGACCAGATTCCATGTGATTTGTGCTGTTCACACTGTTCTGAAAGAAATCGGATCGGAGTCAACTTTGAGCAAAATCTCCCTATCTCCCGCCTTCGCCCCCCCGATCCTTCACCTCTGAAGAAGCCCCCCTCCATGTCTCTGACTGGTCACTCTCTAAATCCTTACCTCTTCCCAACAGACAGATTTCCATTTTTCAACTGGTAAGATATATCCATACCCTCTTCAGGTCACGCTATAACTCTATAATCTCTATCATCTCTAGGGCTGTCAGGTTCTGGTCCGTTGGTTTATTGGTTAATCAATATGCACTAGTTGGGCCAAATTCTCATTGGTTGGACAATGGCTGGTGTTCCTTTCATAAGGAACAAAGAGCATCTTAATCCATTATTTTAGGGGCGTGACAGGCTATATTGTGTTATAAACAGGGGCGGAGCCAGCACCGGGGACGGGGTGTCACTGGCCACCTTTGGAACCTGACTGGACACCTTAGGTGCCACCCTAGTTGATTGACAGTTCACTGCATGTGTCATTGAAAGCAGCGTGATTTACACAAATGAGGAAGGCTGTCGAAGGCTCTCATAAACGTCTTGCAAGGCATGCACTTCACACGACAGAAATACAGTTTCTGTCGTGCTTTATTGCGTATATCGAAAAGACTACAACCAAGCGTAAACAGCCCCCCCATACGTTGCTGGTCAATGAGCAATGAGTCTTCCAACAGAAATCAATGCGAATTACAAAATGCGATAAATGTGCAATAAAACACGACAGAAACTGTATTTCGCTACAATACTTGATTTGGAACATCATCGAACACCACTAACTACTTGGTGAGTTACACATTTCTGAAAACGAACATTTAGGGTTGTGTTAAGGTCAGGTTTGTTCATGCCCGTCGCCAGCCTTTCTGAAGCAGGCAGGGGCGATTCTAAATGAGCCAAATACCAGAGACAGGACCAATAGTCAACAGGTCAGTGTCAACCACTCTATTTCATCCTAGACAAACCAGAAAGGGGGCTCAATGTTCAAAATACCGGAATTGTCCTTTAAGGTGTAACCTTTAAGGTGTAGTATTATTTTCTACAGTGACAGATAACAACGAAGAGAAAGGGAGATATTTCCGACTTTTTGTGAAGAAGCACATATCAAGGTCAGGCCCAGACAGACCACAGCCCAGATATCAGCAGCCCTGGCAGCTCTCAAACTGAAGCTAGCCAGGCAAGTCAGTGTGGTCAGACACAAGGATCCAGTCTACCACCTCCAGGTCAGTTCATTGAAGTGTAGCCTCCTACTGAAACAAAATGTGATTTTTGACATATTAAGCCTCATTTTTAATATTGATTCAGCTTGTAACAAACAATGATTCTGTGATGTCATTTTACTGCTGTTTTATTTAGTTTCTTCTTTCTTTTTTTTACCGTATCTAGATTTTTTACAATGCAGTTTCATCAAGGGATGATAGTGATACAGAAATCTCTGCCTCTGAGGATGAAGACAGTGAGCCTGACCTGCTAGAAGGAGATGCCACAGAAACCCCCACCTCTACATCAATCACTACATATTGTGCACCAAAAGGACCAAGTGGTAGGCCCATAATTAATTAACTATCTATAAACCTATTTAACAGCAGCTATTCTGACATACTATAGCAGGGGTGGCCAACCCGCGGCTCTCGAGCCACATGCGGCTCTTCGGCTGATTTCATGCGGCTCTTAAGGAGCTTTCACATGACAAGCGTCAAAAATGCTTGGCTGGCGCTGCCATTCATTCCCCCTAGGTGGCGCGCTGACCGGGGGAGCCGGTTTGAATTGAAAAGAAGAAGAATAATAACGTCTGATGTGATGTCAAACGTGCGAGATGATTTGAGTTGTAAATAATTTGTAAGTTCGCTCTCAAAATGGCAGGGAAAAAAAGCACAGCCAAACGAAAATATGAAGAAGAACACAGGACGTTTTTAACAGAGTGGGAGAGTTTATATTTTTTTGTTGAACGTAATGGCAAGCCATTCTGCCTTATATGTCACTCATGTGAAAGAGTTGCTTCGAGTGGCAACAACGGAATACAAGCCAGATTTGAGGAGGATTGTTCAGGACAAGGAATGCCAGAAGTCCCACTAAAGCTGACCCCACACTACAAGATAAATGTCCCGATATCGGGGCCGATTTGCCCCTTACGAGAATCGGGGTGGCGTTCCCATGGCAGCCGAATCGGGACGAAAATCGGCCAAGATTATCCTGTCTGCCGTAGTGTTCTAAGATAGAATCTCATAAACTTAAGACCTCCCGATCTGAAAATCGGGGTTATCCAACATGTTAGATATTTTCGGCATGTTGAGTGTGTAGTCAACATAATAGCGACGCACGCACACACAAACACACACGCAAAACACACACACACGCTGACCCGAAGGTGCTCCATAATGCCAAAGCGCATTCAATTCTCACTTTTCAATTTTCGTTTCCAAATATTTATTTAAAAACGAAAATATCTGTTTTAGTGCGTGTGTGTTAAATTAAATGTTTTTATATCTTAAACAAATTCCGTTGCAAATAGGAGGCGCGCAGCATCAATATCCTAACACAGACACATTTTGCAGATTGTAAATTGACATGATACATTGTAAACGTTCACAATCCTGCTCTATGCTCTGTGATATTTTGTTTATCATCATTTCTATTAACTTCTGCGAGGCGCATAAAGTGGTCATGTAGATCGGTCGTCTGCCCGTCTATTGCGCGTATCACACATGAGCAGATCTTGCACACAACGTCAGTCGTGTCCCTTGGCTGTCCTATTTGTTGTATATTTGTTGATGTTGTTATTGTCATGCGTCTGGTTATTTGCGCATGATTAAACATGAGTCTTTATATGGCGATAAAACAAAGCTTTGTTGCGTTTTTTTTCCTTCTTTTTGAAGTGGGGATCGGGGGTGCGCCAACCCGGTTGGGACGTAAAGGGGGTGCGCAGGAAAAAAAGTTTGGGAACCGCTGCTCTAGATCTACCATCTCTTGTCTCTCGATCTCTTGTCTCGTGCTGGATGACGTAGCCTACACGGCCGAGAAATGGATAAGATTATCCTGTAGTGTGGGGTGTTCCGTCTTGTGTTCTAATCTTATGTCGGATCGGAGAGCAAAAATCGGCTGCGATTCTCGTTAAGTGTGGGGTGTACTCCGACTCAAAAATCGCATAAGATAAAAAAATCGTGTAGTGTGGGGCAGCCTTAAGCAGCATAGTAAGAGAAAAACGTTATTGAAAATTGTTAGGCCTATATTTTTGTTTGTGGACTTGCTTGAACTGAGAGTTTATGTGTGTGTGAGACAGTGCACACAATGTTAACTGTTGAAAAAATAACTGTCATTATCTTGGTGTGGGACATTTTCAATAAATCTGGCTGAGCAGAGGCCTGTGTGTGTCTGTCTCTCTCTCTGTGTGTGTGTGTGTGTGTGTGTGTGTGTGTGTGTGTGTGTGTGTGTGTGTGTGTGTGTGTGTGTGTGTGTGTGTGTGTGTGTGTGTGTGTGTGCGCGCGCGCGCATACATGATTAAGGCATGGAATGATGTTCATGTGTGCCCATGTGTATGATGTGGCTCTTTGCAGTAACACAGTAAAAAAAGTGGCTCTTAGTCTCTGACTGGTTGGCCACCCCTGTACTATAGCAAGGCACATGTGCTACTAATTCCATTAATTACCCTAAGGTCCAGATTAATCTTCACTTACACACGAAAAGCTTATTTTTGTGTGTGTGTGCACTGTAAAAAATGTCCGTAGATTTTACAGTGAAAGACTGTTAAAACATGACATAAAAAGACCGTAAACTTCAAAAAGATGTAATGCCGTTTTTGTAACAGTGAAATACCATAAATATATATATCTGCCAAAACAGTAATTTTAGAATTCTTATTCTGTAAAAAATACATTTGATTACTGTTAAACATATTAACCATTGTATTAATTACGGAAATATCCCGTAATATTGATAACAGTCAAAACAGTATCTTTTGTGGTTTCTTTTTGCAAAACATACATTTTATTACTGTTTAACTTATTAACCTTTGTGTTGATTACGGGAAAATACCGTATTATTTATAAGAGCCAAAACTGTAATTTTTGCGTAAATGTTTTGTAAAATATACATTTTATTACTGTTAAACTTATTAACCATAGTGATGATTACGGAAAAATACTGTCATATTTATAAGAGCCAATACAGTAATTTTTGCGGCAATGTTTTGCAAAAAATACATTTCATTACTGTTAAACTTATTAACCTTTGTGTTGATTACGGGAAAATACTGTATTATTTATAAGAGCCAAAACTGTAATTTTTGCGTAAATGTTTTGTAAAATATACATTTTATTACTGTTAAACTTATTAACCATAGTGATGATTACGGAAAAATACTGTCATATTTATAAGAGCCAATACAGTAATTTTTGCGGCAATGTTTTGCAAAAAATACATTTCATTACTGTTAAAACTTATTAACCATAGTGATGATTACGGAAAAATACCGTAAGATCTATAAGAGCCAAAACAGTAATTTTTGCATAAATGTTTTGTAAAAAATACATGTCATTACTGTTAAACTTATATTAACCATTGTGCTGATTACGGAAAAATACTGTCATATTTATGAGAGCCAATACAGTAATTTTTGCGGCAATGTTTTGCAAAAAATACATTTCATTACTGTTAAACTTATTAACCATAGTGATGATTACAGAAAAATACCGTAAGATCTATAAGAGCCAAAACATTAATTTTTGCATAAATGTTTTGTAAAAAATACATGTCATTACTGTTAAACTTATATTAACCATTGTGCTGATTACGGAAAAATACTGTCATATTTATAAGAGCCAATACAGTAATTCTTGCGGCAATGTTTTGCAAAAAATACATTTCATTACTGTTAAACTTATTAACCATAGTGATGATTACGGAAAAATACCGTAAGATCTATAAGAGCCAAAACAGTAATTTTTGCATAAATGTTTTGTAAAAAATACATGTCATTACTGTTAAACTTATATTAACCATTGTGCTGATTACGGAAAAATACTGTCATATTTATAAGAGCCAATACAGTCATTTTTGCGGTAATGTTTTGCAAAAAATACATTTCATTACTGTTAAACTTATTAACCATAGTGATGATTACGGAAAAATACTGTCATATTTATAAGAGCCAATACAGTAATTCTTGCGGCAATGTTTTGCAAAAAATACATTTCATTACTGTTAAACTTATTAACCATAGTGATGATTACGGAAAAATACCGTAAGATCTATAAGAGCCAAAACAGTATTTTTTGCATAAATGTTTTGTAAAAAATACATGTCATTACTGTTAAACTTATTAACCATTGTGCTGATTACGGAAAAATACTGTCATAGCCTATTTATAAGAGCCAATACAGTAATTTTTGTGGCAATGTTTTGTAAAAAATACATTTCATTACTGTTAAACTTACTTAGCATTGTGTTGATTATGAAAAAATCCTGTTATATTTATGAGAGCCAAAACTGTCATTTTTGTGTAAATATTTTGTTAGAAATACAAATTATTATATTATATTATTATTATTATACTCTTTTTCGAGATTAAAAACCTGCGGCACGATTTGATGAATGGAGCGGCATGAACGCCCTCATACGGGCAAGTATTTCTTGGGCGTAGGTCCTACATGCAAATTTACTCATGCTGCACTTCGCTCAAGTTGGAATATTTGAACTTTGCGGCGACATTTGGTGATACTTGGTCATGACAGCCAATCAGCATTCACTCACTGCAGTCCAGAGTGAACCGCAGCATGGAGGAGAAAGTGATTTCTGCCGTTTGCGGACTCCCGGAGCTCTATATCTAAATTATATAATATATAGATATCTATATAGGCTAATATAAAATATAATATCATGGCCAAATGCTGTGTGCGCCTCTGGATAATATTATGAATCTTAAAGACTGTGTCGGGTTCTCAGACGTCTCTGGTACTTCCACAACAAGTAAAGACTCGTAGTGGTGGTTTTCTCGCACATGGTTGAGAAGGAATTGGGAGAAAGTAACTTTGGCTTTGACTCCCTGAAGTGCAGATTGAACCGCGACATGGAGGAGAAAGGGATTATTGCCGTACGCGGACTCCTGCCGGCCCCCTGAGCTGAGCTCCCGGACTACCGCCAAGAGTACGCAAACGGCAACAATACCTTTTGTCGCAGTTCAATCTGTGCTTCAGATTGATGTGGAAGTATCAGAGATGTTAGAGAACCCGACACAGTCGGTATAATATCATCCGGAGGCGCACACAGCTTTTGGCCATGATATTATATTATATATAGATATCTATATATTATCTTATCCTATCTTATCTTATTTAGATATAGAGCTCCAGGACCGCCGGAGAGCCCGAAGTGTTCTAGAATATCTTATAGAACACGGCCAAAAGCTGTGTGCGCCTCCGGATGATATTATGAATCCTAAACGACTGCGTTGGTTTCTCTGACGTCTCTTGTACTTCCACAACAAGTAAAGACTGGCCATGGTTGAATATGAATCAGCAGAAAGAAACATGGCGGTCACAAGAGGAAGCCTCTCATACACACGCACGAGTAAACTCGCATGATCAAACTTGCACAAATCACTACTGCGACTGATTTGTGACTTCTCGCACAAGCAAATTCAGGCGACCACGCGAACAAGGGACAAAATGGTTTACACCAATTTTTGGTGTGAATGCAGAATAACACTTGCTTGACCAGTGCTACAGGTCGGCTCTCACGGGTTGCAGTGCAAGGTTGGTGTGCAGTGCCCTAAGGCCTAAGGGGTTGATCTGGTGTGGCTGCAGAGCAGCATTTGTGTGCAGTGCACTTGAGCTGGGGGTTTGCGGCAAATGCCATTACTGCCCGAGACGTATTATGGGAGAGATGGTCTAAACCTATATTAACCCACCTGTGCTCCCATCCCTCGGTCTCCTAAAAATTATAATAAGATAATTGATTGTGATTCTTCAGTGTCTTTCCTCTGTGGAAGCGTTAAGGTGCTCTCTATATCGTCTAACCCAGAGGCAAGGTTAATTACAATATGAAAAGCCTAGTTGAATTTAAGCATGTTTAATAGATGTCCAATTTGTTTTGTGAAGTGATGAAACAGTTTTTTATCTATATCTTTTTTTATACACTGTTTTTATACACAAGGTTAATTAAAAATGGTAAGAAAAACACATCACAATGATTTGATTGCATGCATTTCAAATATGAGTAGGACTCGTATAAGTAGGTTTTGGGCTAGCCTGGAAATCCAGGGTAGTTGTGGGCAAAAAGCGCGCCTGAATTCAAACATTAACGTTCGATTTGAGGGGACGTCCAATCAGCGCATTTCGCGGCATCGGTAGGTTACTCCCATCAGAATATTCTGGACTGCGTCCGTTACAACTTGTCCAGTTACCGTCGAAAGGTGATGTGAATTTGATCAAGGTAAGCACAGAAATATAATTGGAATTACTTTGTTATCAAGATGTTTGTGTTTAAAATGGCTGCGCTTTATTCTGAGTTTGTCGGGTCAAGTTGGTAACGTTGGCTTTTTCTACCGTGCTTTGTGAAAAAAACTGCCGTTTCTAGCAGTGTGAAGGCATGCCTGGACCTATTTCAGGCTGCAGTGCCATTCCAATGTTAGCGACGCCATTCTATGGTCAATATGTCTTTTTGACCATTGTTTAAATGTAGAACTGTTGCATTTGAGGGGTATCCGTTCAGTCTCAAAAGGCGTATGTTGTGCAGCACTGCAAGCTGCATCGCAACGAACCACGTTGTATTCTCAAGTGCGTTGAAATTGGTTGTATTGAAAAAAAACAACGTTTATATATATATATATATTATACACTGTCCCTCTTCTCACCGAGGTTTTTGTAAGAAAAACACATCACAATGATTAGATTTCATGCATTTCAAATGAGCTACGACCGTGCGAGCGCCACGTGTGCGTGTGCGTGTGAATACACATACTGTAACGCAAGTGTTGTACACTTCTTTGTTATCTGGATAACCTTTCTGTTGGTGTTATGGCGCATAACACGCAACACAATAAGGCAAGCTTGCATAAAGCTTGCATTTGGTGAAAAGGCTAGACTGCGTCGGGTTCTCTGACGTCTCTGGTATTTCCACAACGAGACTCGTAGTGGGAGTTATCGCAGCCATGGTTGAGAAGGAATTGGGGGAAAGGAACTTTGGCTTTGACTCCCTGAAGTACATGAACCGCGACATGGAGGAGAAAGGGATTGTTGCCCGCGATTGTCTCCCGCCGGAGCCCCGCTGCCGAGGCACCACCGCCTCGGCAGCGGGCAGTGTCGAGGCACCACCGCTGCCGAGGCGGTGGTGCCTGGGCAGCGGGGCTCCGGCGGGAGACAATCGCGGGCAACAATCCCTTTCTCCTCCATTGCCGCGGTTCAGTCTACTTCAGATTGATGTGGAAGTGGACGAACCAGAGACGTTGGAGAACCTGACGCAGTCGTTTGAGATTCATAATAGTCCACCGTCTGGAGGCACACACAGATTTTGGTCGTGATAATATATATATATATATGATAAGCCTATAGATATCTGTATAATATGTAGGGCTGTCAAATTAACGCTTTAATTTCGATTAATTAATCACAGAAGAATTATTATTGTTATATATATATATATTTTATTTTATTTTATTATTATTCTTTTTTTCAGATTGAGTTTTTTGGCACATAGGCCTACAGTATTCAAGAAAAAGTGTTAAAGTCAAAACAAAGTAGCCTATTGTTTATTTTTTGCCTGAAATGCATTGCATCTTGAGTGAGATGGAAATGTTATTAAAATGCACTGTATGTTAATGAAAGACATGTTTTAAATAGGAGAGACATTGAACTTTAAAGTATATGTATATTATTAATTGAATCACTCATCTGCCATCATTTATTTGAATTAAATTATTTTTATTTTTTTAAGTATGCGATTCATTTTGATTAATTAATCACAGAGCCTGTAATTAATTTGATTAATTTTTTAATCGTTTGACAGCCCTAATAATATGATATTATGATGATATAGAGCTCCAGGACTCCCACCGGAGCACCCGAGTGTTATAGCTAGAATATTTATAGAACACGGCCAAAAACTGTGTGCACCTCGCCATTGCGATACATCCACTGTAAACAGTAGCGCATGGTACCGTGGATGCAAGCTGCTCAGAGCCACACCCCCACCCTCCACTTTGACCCGCCTTTAAAAAACGGCATGTTTGTGGAAAGCTCATTGAGGGACTGGCTCGTAGTGGCTGTAATTCTGCACCAAGGCTGAATTTCTTGAACGTCTTCAAGTACTGTATTAGGGGCCCACTAACAACTAAAAGCATCCATAAAGTAGCATGCCATGGGATCTTTAAAGACCGGGTAAACCAAATTCAGTATTTTTCTTCTTATCATATTAATTAGGCCTTAAATGTGTCCCTCAAAACATGTAAAAAATATTTTTCCCATTCATCATTTCCTTGAGGAGCTAGGCCTCAGAGAATGTTCTGTGTGCAGGTTTAAAATGGGCGGGTCTACATCGATGACCGCTTTACGTAAAGCGGTCATACTCACATAAACCCGCCCCCTGCTGCCCTCTAGGTATAAATACATTAACCGCGCACTAGCATTCTGTGGTTTCACCCGTCTATGGTTTTACCGCTCACGAGTCTGGTTTGAATTGTCAGTTTGCAGCTAGCTTGCCCGTTATGCCTCTTCAACCTCGTTGGTGCATCTTCCCTGGATGCCACAGTGGGAAACGTAACGTTAACGGTTCGTTTACTTTATTTAAGTTTAAGTTTACCTCTCCGGTGATGGGCGTGGTTTCCTGGCCTGCAGCGCACACGCCCCCACCGTCCTGAGCCAGGGATTACTGCTCATTTTACATCAACTTTGAAGCATAATTTTATATACTTCGCGATTTTTTTAGTCCTTCAAATTTGGCAGGGTGGTTAATAATATATTTTCCTGTGGTATTATAAACTCAAAACCCATAATTATTCTTGGTTTACCCGGTCTTTAACGTTTACTTCTTACAGGGGACGTCCAATCAGCGCGCTGCATTTTGTGCCGTTACTACCGTCAGAATATTCTGGACTGCGTCATCGAAAGGTGATGTGAATTTGATCAAGGTAAACACTGAAATATCATTGGAATTACTTTGTTATCAAGATGTTTGTGTTTCAAATGGCTGGGCTTTATTCTGAGTTTGTCGAAGTTGGTAACATTGGCTTTTTCTACCGTGCTTTGTCATATCACGATATTATCGCAAATGCAATTAATCGTTCAGCCCTACTTCTCACTGAGGTTAATTCCACTTTTTGTAAGAAAAACACATCACAATGATTTTATTGTATGCATCTCAAATATGAGTGGGGCTTTGGTTGTGGGCAAAAAGCGTGCTTGAATGCAAACATTAACGTTCACTTCTTTTATTTTTATTTTTATATATTTTTATTTTATTTTATCCCACATAGAACACACATATAACAAACTACAGAAATGGGGGAAATAAAAAAGGTGGAACAGCACGCAGACAAACATAATAGACAAAGAAATACAAAAACGAAAAAAAAAAAAAAAAATTATAATTTTTTTTTTATAAGATTACCACAGATTACCTGTACATCTTTCAGTTACTAAGAGTCATTCAATCATTTGTGAAAAAAGATAAATAAAAAACTACTACAGCCGTACAGTTTACATGATAGAAAATAGTTAAGGGGAAAAAAAAAAAAAAGAATAAGGAGGGGAGTGTAGCCTACCCAGCCACCACCTCTATGAAGGAGCGCCAAGTCCTGTGGAAGCTCTCCTCAGAGCCCCGCAGAGTAAATCTCAGTTTTTCCAACGCTAGTTGTTGCATGGCATCTCTCCTCCACATTATGTGAGATGGTGGGTTTGCCTGTTTCCAGTTGAGCAGAATGAGTCTGCGGGCCAATAGTGTTGTGAACCTAGCCACAACTTTATTAGACCCCCTCAGGGGGCTGTTCTCCCCTGCAACCCCAAAGATGTCCAACACCGGGTCAGGGTCAAGTACATGCCCAAAGCAGTCTGATAGAGTCTTGAATATAGAAGTCCAATACTGTGACAACTTTGGGCACGACCAAAACATATGTACCAGCGTGGCTGGGTGAGTCTTGCATCGGTCACATAGTGGATCTGAATCTGGGTACATTTTACAAATTTTAACTTTAGAGAGATGAGCTCTATGCAAAACCTTTAACTGTATGAGGCCATGTCTAGCACATATGGAGGAGGTGTGGACATTCCTCTGTGCATTTTTCCATTGATCTGTTGACAGTTCTAAACCCAAGTCTTCCTCCCAAGCATTTTTTATATGGTCTAGAGTGATCTCTGCATATGCAGCTAATTGGTTGTAAATAAAGGATATCACTCCTCTCGTCGTGGGATCCACAGAAAAAAGTACATTCAATTGCATAGGTTCGGGAATATTTGGGAATGTAACTGTGTAGGACTGGATGTAACTTCGGATCTGAAGATAAGCAAAAAAGTTAGACGGTGGTAGGTTAAATCTTTTACATAACTGATCAAATGTAGGAAATAAACCATCTATGTACAAATCCCTCATTCTACTGATCCCATTACCAGACCATCGCTGGAAGGTGTTACTTTCCAACGATGGGACAAAGTGTTGGTTTGGGGACAAGGGAGCCAAGAGGGAACCCCTCAGCCAACCAAGACTGTGTCTTATCTTGGCCCAGATTCGTAGCGAGTGGTCCACCACCGGGTTATGATGGGTGTATTCGTGAGATATAGGGAGAGGGGAAAACAACAGGGCACCCATTGATGTGGGTCGACATGAGTCCTCCTCGATGTGGAGCCAAGCAGGCCGGTCATCAGACGCTTTGTACCTGTTCCAGAATGAGAGGTTTCTTATGTTGCAAGCCCAGTAGTAGTTCTGAAAGTTCGGGAGGCCCAGCCCACCAACACATTTTGGGCGCTGCAGGAAGGCCCTCCTAATCCTTGGCTTTCTTTTGTTCCACACAAACTTAGAAATTTCACTGTCCAATTGTCCAAAAAAAGATTTGTTTAGCACAATAGGGATACATTGAAACAAAAACATAAACCTTGGGAGAACATTCATTTTTACGATATTCACTTTTCCTCCCAGGGTCAATGGGAGGTGGGACCATCTCCCCAGGTCCCTGACGGTATGCTCCAAGAGAGTCTTAAAGTTTAGTTTGTACAGATCTGAGTATGTTCTATTGACCATCACCCCCAGGTGTTTAAATGAGCCCTGTACCACCTTGAATGGAAATTGGGAGTAGGATATACTCTGAGCAGCCGAGTTTATTGGAAATAATTCACTCTTAGAGAAATTGAGCTTATATCCAGAAATTCTACCAAATTCCTTCAACGAAGATAAAATGTGTGGGATTGATTCAGCCGGACTCTGAGCATATAAGAGCAGGTCATCTGCGTATAAGGAAACCCTATGTTCTCTACTTCCCCTTTGTACACCCTGAAATTGACCCGAAGATCGTAATACAATAGCTAAAGGTTCAATGACCAGGGCGAACAATAGGGGAGAGAGCGGGCAGCCCTGCCTTGTCCCTCTGTGGAGAGGAAAGGGGTCTGAGCGGAGATTATTAGTCAGGATATATGCTTGGGGGGCCTTATACAGGAGTTTCACCCAGGATATGAATCGTTTACCAAAACCAAACTTTCTCATTGCAGTAAACAAAAAAACCCACTCAACCCTATCAAAAGCCTTCTCAGCGTCCATTGAAATCAATATCTCTGGGATTGTTGGGTCTGGGCTAGGGGAGTAAATTATATTAAAAAGTCTTCGAATATTTGAGAATAAAAATCTGTTTTTAATAAATCCGGTTTGGTCTTCTGAGATCACTGATGGGAGAACTCTCTCGAGCCTAAAGGCCAGTGTCTTTGCCAATAGCTTGGTGTCAACATTAAGAAGGCTGATGGGTCTATATGAACCTGGTTCGAGTGGGTCTTTGTCCTGCTTAAGTATCAAAGAAATGGAGGCCATATAGAAAGTGGGGGGGAGTGACTTATCAGCCCCTGAGAATGATTCGTTGAAAACGTCCAGCAAAAGGGCAGAGATCTGACCCAAGAAGGCTCTGTAGAACTCCACGGTGAATCCATCTGGGCCTGGAGCCTTGGAGCTCTGCATGCATGTAAATGAATTATTCAATTCCTCAATGCTGAAGGGTTCTTCCAGCATAGCCTTATTCTCATTAGAGACTTGTGGAATAGGTAATTTACTAAGAAAGGATTCCACCTGAGTCGTGTCCACCATGGATTCTGATACATATAATTGAGAATAATATTGTTTAAACGCTGTGTTTATTTCCCTGGGATCTAAGGAAGTTTTTCCATTGCTGGTATTAATTTCAGTTATCATCTTAGAAGCAGCCGATTGTCGTATCTGCCAAGCCAGGAGTTTCCCTGGTTTCTCCCCATATTCATATGATCTATGACGGGAGCGTAACAGCTGCTGGGCAGTATCTCTTGTGGAGAGAAGGTCGAACTCAGTTTGGAGTGCGAGCCTCTGCTCAGCAAGGTCTGGGCTGGGCATAATTGAGTAGCGGCTATCAAGTTCAATAATTTGGTCTGTTATGTTGGTGATGCGCTCCCGTCTACGTTTGTTTTCAGTAGAGGAATAATAAATGATCTGACCACGTATAAAACATTTTAAACTTTCCCACAGTATACCCCTTGAGACTTCACTCGTGTCGTTTATCAACATGAAATATTCTATTTGTGTCTTAATAAACTCAGCAAATGATTCGTCTGATAACAGAACATTATTAAAGCGCCATGTTCTGGTTCTTATAGGCTTGGTAACCAGCATTTTCATAACGTGGGGAGCATGATCTGAGATGACAATAGCCTCATATTTACATTCTTGAATTAAGGGAAGTAGTTTACAATCAACCAAAAAGTAATCTATACGGCTAAATGACTGGTGAACTGGAGAAAAAAAAGAATAGGTTCGGTCTGAAGGGTTTTTAAGTCGCCATGGGTCCATAATTTTGTAAGTGGAAAGGAATGCCTTAATACATTTGGCCGACCTCGTCAGAGGCTGAGAGGAGGTAGCTGATCTATCCAGACTAGAATTCAGAACACAGTTGAAGTCCCCGCCTGCGATGAGGTAGTATTTATTCAAGTCGGGTAGAGACGAAAAAAAAGTGGTAAAAAATTTCTCATCATCAAAGTTAGGAGCATATAAACTTGCCAGAGTCACTGGGACACCAAGCAAATTACCAGTCACCACTACATATCTACCAAAGGGATCTGCGTTAACATATGAAGGGTTAAACTGGATTTTCTTATTAATTAAGATAGCTGCCCCTCGTGATTTCTGTGTAAAGTTTGAGTGGAATATTTGTCCCACCCAGTCTTTCCGAATGACAAGATGGTCTTTATCCACAAGGTGCGATTCTGAGATAAATGCAATGTCAACCTGTAAATGTTTAAGATGTGATAAAACTTGGGCCCTTTTTTCAGGCTTGTTCAGGCCCTTTACATTCCAAGAGGCATAACATATTGCATTCCCTTCTAAAGAGTTGAAGCTTGTCATGGTACCCTAAAACTTTCAAACAACACCAGTGGAGAATGACCATGAAATAAAAACAAGATATAAGGCTCAGTGGTAATAAAACAAAAGATATTCACAAAAACACTTAAACATGTACCCCCCCTCCCTCTCCCTACCCCACACGGGGCAACAAAAAAAACCTGCATGACTCCCAATGCAGGCCTTTGAGCCGTTAATGCTCCTAATTATGGTCTGTGGCAACCAGTAAGCCAGGTCCAATTGCAGAAAGTTAATAAAAGGGAAATAAATAAGTGGGGGAAAATTTGCAAATTGCAGATTCTGTTTATATTCAAGTGTCAGGCTTGTGCATACTACATTACATTTATCATACTGGTTAAATGGCTCCCCCCTCTCTCTTTCCTTCAGAGAAAAAGAAAAAAGAAGATAAAAAAAAAACAAAAAAAAAACGTTCACTTCTTACAGGGTACGTCCAATCAGCACACTGCATTTCGCGCCGTTACTACCGTCTGCATCGTCGAAAGGTCATGTGAAGGTAAACACTGAAATATCATTGGAATTACTTTGTTATCAAGATGTTTGTGTTTCAAATGGCTGGGCTTTATTCTGAGTTTATCGGGTCAAGTTGGTAACGTTGGCTTTTTCTACCGTGCTTTGTGAAAAAACAGGTGCCCGTTTCTAGCAGTGTGAAGGCATGCCTGGACCTATTTCATGCTGCAGCGCCATTCTATGGTCGATATGCCTTTTTGACCATTATTTAAAATGTATAACTGTTGCATTTGTGGGGTATCCATTCATTCTCAAAAGGCGTATGTTGTGCACTGCAAGCTGCATCGCAATGAACCACGTTGTATTTTCAAGTGCGTTGCAATTGGTTGCAAGCTGTTTTTTTCTCGGTATGCTGCATTTAAGTCCCATTTCTATCGTCACCATAATGGTGCTTCGTCAGCGGTGCACAATGTGGCTTTAGCAACATTAAAATGTACAGTTTCACCATGTGAAACCCAATGTGATGGGGTCAAAGAGTTGGTTCATCACTTGAAGCAACACATTGTAGAGGGACGTCCTGTGAATTGCCCAGTGAGAGGATGCAAAACTGTGTTCACTGTAAAATCTTCATTTACTTCCCATATGTCCAGAAAACACAGACAATGTTCTGCAAACATGATTTGTGGCACATTGCAAGATAAAAATCCGGAGTGTCCTTCTACAAGTGAGCAAAGAATCACTAACTGTACCATAGAAGCGACCTCCTCTGTGTCAGTTGCTGAAGACACTATTGGGGACATGTCTAATTTCAGTGACTTGTATCTGAGAAATGTCTGCATGTTTTATACAAAATTGCAAGGACAAAATCTTGTACCAGCATCTACCATTCAGAACATTGTTGAAGAGATTCAAAATATACACAAGTTGGGACAGACATATACCTTGAACAGATTAAAGCTTGTTCTGAAAGAGTTGTCAGTATCTGATGAGGACATTGTAAAAATCTGTGATACAGTGAAGGAATCTGACTTGTTCTCAGCTTGCCACACAGGACCTATGAGAACAGCATACTCTAGAGCTCGGTGCTTTAAAGAGATGTTTAAATATGTTGAGCCTAAACGGGTGTTTTTAGGCAGAGATGAGAACAGGACTGAAAGATTTGCATATTATGTACCTGTGTTGGATGCTTTGAAGAGTATGCTAGAATCAGATTTTTGGCAGGGGCTTATGTCAAAAGATCCAAATGATGTTACCAATCCAGATGTTCTCTGTGACAGCTGTGATGGTCAGGTGTTCAAATCCAACACCTTTTTCCAGGAAAACCGAACTTGTCTTAAGCTGGTATTATACCAGGACGCATTTGAGGTTGTGAACCCTTTGGGTTCTGCCAAAAAGAAGCACAAAATTTTGGCTGTGTACTTCTCACTACTTAATTTGCCCTCCCATGTTCGATCAAACGTTGATCACATGCAGCTGGTTTTGCTGTGTAGGGAGAAGGACTTTAAAGAATTTGGCCATGCCACAATTTTCTCAGAGTTGCTGGCCGACTTGAAAGTACTGGAGGATGACGGGATAACTATGGCAGATGAAACAGTTGTTAAAGGAACTATTTACTGCATTGCTGGAGACAACTTGGGCTCGCATTGCATCGGTGGCTTTACGGAAAATTTCAGTTTCTCACAATATTTCTGCAGATACTGTCTCATTTCTCGAACTCAATTTCAGGGTGAGGATTCAACTTTATGTGGACCAGAGCGCACCCCGGGAAATTACAGCTCTGCAGTTGATCAATTAGAGACTGAAAATGTGCCAGTAGTTCATGGAATAAAGTTCCGGTCAGCCTTTAATTCTTTGAAACACTTTGATGTTTGTCTGCCTGGTTTGCCCCCATGTCTTGGCCATGACATCTTTGAGGGTGTCCTCTCTTATGATGTGGCACTTTACCTGAGGTATTTCATCAAGAAAAAGAAATGGTTCACGTACCCTATTTTGAACAGGCGCATTAAGCAGTTCAAGTATATGACCACAGATGCCTCCTCAAAGCCATGTGAGGTCAGTCCTATAACACAAAAACTTTCTGGTCATGCTATACAGAACTGGAATTTTTTAAGACTGTTGCCTCTAATTATTGGAGACCGAGTACAAGATCCTCAAGATGAGGTGTGGCAATTAACTCTACAACTGAAAGACATAGTTGACTTGATTTGCGCTCAGAAAATTTCCAAGCCTCAGGTTACTTACCTGGATGCTATCATTCAAGAATATTTAGATGTCAGGAAAACCCTGTTTCCTAATACCAACTTGAGACCAAAGCATCATTATCTACGACACTATCCAGGGTTGATTCTGAAATTTGGCCCACTGATCAGATTATGGACTATGCGCTTTGAAAGCAAACATAGTTACTTTAAAAGATGTGCAAGGCAATCAAAGAATTACAAAAATCTGTGCCTCACACTTTCAGAAAGACATCAGATGTTTCAGGCCTATCTTTCGGCTGGGTCATTGAGTCCTCCAGCCTTGCAAATAAAGGACAGCTCGCCATTTTACCCCGAACTTTACAGTCAACACGTTAAAAATGCAGTCTTACAATTGGACTTCACTACTATAAATACAAAGATTCCTGTAGATGTGCAATATAATGGGATAACATATAAGAATAAGCCAATTTGTTGTCACCAGGAATGATGACTCGGTGGAGTTCGGTGAACTCATCCTCATCGTAGTGAAAGATGATTCTGCACTTCATTTTCTTATGAGAATATATTCAGCAGAATTTCTCCCTCCCTACCACATGTACTCAGTGAAAAACGACAGTGGAAGATTGCAATGCTTACACATTAAGCAACTGATTGACATGTGGCCGTTAACATCTTACATGAAAAATGGATACCAGATAGTTCCATTGAAGCATAGCATATTGACAGAGTAAATGCTTGGATGTCAGTAGGCCAAAAGAAAAATGCTGTGTTTGTATCTGGCAGATATGGAGGAATCACAGACTGAGACAGTTCGCAGTGCCATTACTGCAGTGTTACCGGATCTTCCTGTTGCAGTACTCAATACAGTGGAAGATGCCTTAAACTCACTCGGTGCAGAAACCACAGATGATCTGCAGTTCATTAAAGAAGCAGACTTGCTACCAGTGTTGAAGCCAATTCAAGCCAGAAAACTTGTTGTTGCCTGGGCCCAGAGCAGTAAGTGTAATCAAATTCACACTGTTCCATAACATTTAACAATTTATGTAACAAAGTATGTAGAAATGTAACAATGAATTTCATTTTCAGTAAAGCAGCATAACATTATTCAGAGTTAAATGCCAAATCTCCTTTGTTCTTTTGTTACAGACTCTACTGCACCAACTCCAACTTTGGCATGTCCCTCTCCAGTTTCTTTCTGCTCTACTCCACCCTCTGCCTCTATCTCACCAACGTCATCCACAGCCACCTCATCCATAGGTTCCACTTTGATGCCAGACTGGGTAGAAAATTTCCAAATTCCGTGGCAGAAGCTCCCTGAAGAGTTATTGCAGAGTTTGGAGAGGAAGAGAAGACCTAGACCGCGACTACGGCGGGAGATGGTGAGGATTGTGGTTTCTGAAATGATGACGATGTGTAGCAGTCTAACCAAAAAAAACACTACAGAGATAGGCAAAAGAATGGTGAGCCGGTATCCAGAATCTCTTCGAGATGTTATCGAGGGTGATGTTATCGGATCTGGTTATCATTCAATAGTCAAGCAACTACAGTCGCGAGTTGAAAATGTTAAAAGACCTAACACACCAAAGATAACCAAACGCAAAGCCGCATCAGATGAGTATGACACAGAAGAAATTCCTGCTGAAAAAAGAGCAAGTGTCCAAGACACATATGGCTGTATAAACTGGGAGCCAAAATACTTGCCGCTCTCCGAAACTGTGGAGAGTCAGCAAGAGCAAAAAGAAAAGATGAAGAAGATGTCTGAAGAGATGAGCTACAATACAGACAATTTGAAAAAGTTGGTTCAGTCCACCTATTATACCCAGCGTAAAGACATCAACAGAGGCAAAAGCATCGATATACTCAGTCAAGAGTGGCCCTTTTTGTTCAACAAAGCTGGTATGACAGCGCACTTCCAAGAGCTCACTGGTGTTGGTCTGATGGAGTCCTTTGCTGTCAATGTGGACAAAAAGGGGGGGCGCCTTTTAAACTTCCTCAAAACGGATGCCAAAAAAAACAAACAAGTCCTTGATGCGCTTATCAAGTTCCAGACTATGAAATCCCAGTTGGATGGTTGCTCCGAAGACATCATACGGATGGTACTTCTGTTACTGGCTCATTTTGGTGAGAAAGAAGAGAACCTGTTCCATTACGTGGAGGAGACATGCCTGGCTCAAGAGGTTCAGACAGAGAACTTGCCGGCAACACCCTGCATTATTGTATGTGGTAAGTAAATAGGAAGGCTGAACGTGTAACCAAACCCTCTGACTGAAGTATAGCTATGTTCTGACATTGAGTTCTATAATTGGCTTATGTTTTGAGGTATAGGTTATGTTGCCATTTAGTCAACGGCATACATGGAAGCACTTGTTATTGAAGTTTTTTTGTTTTCATTGTTAATCTTTTCAGGGTCCTCTTGCTTTGCTGCTGGGACATTCATGTTGAGCATTGACCAAAAGATTGTCAACGACCACATTACTTCCTTCATGTTTGCCCTCTGCCTGTTGTTTGGCAGTTACTACTGCTTTAACATACACTACCCAGTGGAACTACGGTCAACACTAGAGTTCCTCCAAAGGTAAAATTCTTCTTATAATATCACTAATTATTTATACATTTGCTTAGATTTTTTCCCTCAAATGTTGTTCATTTATTACAATTTTATTTTTCTTTGTAAAGGTGTTTCTTCTCAATAAATCCGGAGCGTGGCACCAAAGTCGAGTGGAACAAAAAGAAGAAAGTACTGTCAGTCAATCCAAGAGTCCTCACTCTCATTGCAGACCTTGCAGACCACGAGTGGATATAGACACTAACTCTAATCCTTAAGGACCTTGTTATTTAAGTTTTTTTGTTTTCATTGTTAATGTTTTCAGGGTCCTATTGCTTTGCTGCTGGGACATTAATGTTGAGCATTAGAGGTGTTGCCTGCAATGTGTTTTGCAGTTATTTTGTAATTTATTTGCAGTTATTTTTTCCACTTAGAATTCCTGCTGCTGCAAGTTCTCCTCCTAGATCTTGGAATGTTGTCCTGTTTCTGCATTTTAGTAAGGACATTAAGGGTGAGTGATTCCACACAGGTTTTCTATCACACATTTTCAGTTAGCTCGTTATCAGAGCGGTGTGAAACAGGCTTTAGTCTTGGGTTGGTTCCGTTTTTTTCAGTCCGGTGTACGGGCTTAAACCGGATTTTGTTTGATAAGCCTAAGAACTAAATAAATAAGTGCCAGACTATATCACACATTTTCAGTTAGCTGCTTTTAAAAACGCCTGGCTCTCTAGAATCTACCGGCTATGAGACTGTTATCAGGGCGGTGTGAAACAGGCTTTAGTCTTGGGTTGGTTCCGTTTTTTCCAGTCTGGTGTAAGGGCTTAAACCGGTTTAAACCAGGTTTTGTTTGATAAGCCTAAGAACGAAATAAATAAGTGCCAGACTATGTGCGCTATTCAGAATGTAGCTCTGGCCATGCTGCAGAAAGGAGAGCAGAGGATTGTCATTTGTTGTAATTTGTAAGATCTGTTTTGATAATTAAAACATTTTGTACAACTTTAACTTTGTTTTTTTCCATGGGTTTTTAAAGTAACGTAATGTCATTGAGGTTTGATCTAAACTAGCACTAGGATGTTTGTGTTTTTTATATACATTTTTTATTTTTGGAATTTATACCAAGAAGGTAGTATTTTACATTACAAACCGTTAATTGACCAGTAAAACTTTTTATTTAATGGTAAAACTTTTATTTATATGATATTTCGAGAAATTATAAAGAATCAAGTAGTATTTTATATTCAAAATAACCTTTTATTTCATGGAGAAAATCTTTAGTTATACAGTAATTTCATGTTAAATATGACAAAACACAGATTTTTTATATGGTAGAATAGGGAAAAAATCTCCAACCTTAACCGTAAAATCAGCAGTACTAATATCCTTTTACCGTAATGGAAGAAAAAGTTCTGCGGTATATATTACGGTATAATTCTGTCAACCACAATTGCCATTTTCTTTTTTTTTACAGAATAAAGTAGTATTTTATATTCAAACAGACAGTTTATTTCACAGTAAAATACAGTTTTATTTCATGGAGAAAATCTTAAGTTATACCGTAATTTCATGTTAAATATATGACAAAACACTGATTTATTTCTTTATTTATATGGTAGAACAGGGGTGGCCAACCCGCGGCTCTCGAGCCACATGCGGCTCTTCGGCTGATTTCATGCGGCTCTTAAGGAGCTTTCACATGACAAGCGTCAAAAATGCTTGGCTGGCGCTGCCATTCATTCCCCCTAGGTGGCGCGCTGACCGGGGGAGCCGGTTTGAATTGAAAAGAAGAAGAATAATAACGTCTGATGTGATGTCAAACGTGCGAGATGATTTGAGTTGTAAATAATTTGTAAATTCGCTCTCAAAATGGCAGGGAAAAAAAGCACAGCCAAACGAAAATATGAAGAAGAACACAGGACGTTTTTAACAGAGTGGGAGAGTTTATATTTTTTTGTTGAACGTAATGGCAAGCCATTCTGCCTTATATGTCACTCATGTGAAAGAGTTGCTTCGAGTGGCAACAACGGAATACAAGCCAGATTTGAGGAGGATTGTTCAGGACAAGGAATGCCAGAAGTCCCACTAAAGCTGACCCCACACTACAAGATAAATGTCCCGATATCGGAGCCGATTTGCCCCTTACGAGAATCGGGGTGGCGTTCCCATGGCAGCCGAATCGGGACGAAAATCGGCCAAGATTATCCTGTCTGCCGTAGTGTTCTAAGATAGAATCTCATAAACTTAAGATCTCCCGATCTCAAAATCGGGGTTATCCAACATGTTAGATATTTTCGGCATGTTGAGTGTGTAGTCAACATAATAGCGACGCACGCACACACAAACACACACGCAAAACACACACACACGCTGACCCGAAGGTGCTCCATAATGCCAAAGCGCATTCAATTCTCACTTTTCAATTTTCGTTTCCAAATATTTATTTAAAAACGAAAATATCTGTTTTAGTGCGTGTGTGTTAAATTAAATGTTTTTATATCTTAAACAAATTCCGTTGCAAATAGGAGGCGCGCAGCATCAATATTCTAACACAGACACATTTTGCAGATTGTAAATTGACATGATACATTGTAAACGTTCACAATCCTGCTCTATGCTCTGTGATATTTTGTTTATCATCATTTCTATTAACTTCTGCGAGGCGCATAAAGTGGTCATGTAGATCGGTCGTCTGCCCGTCTATTGCGCGTATCACACATGAGCAGATCTTGCACACAACGTCAGTCGTGTCCCTTGGCTGTCCTATTTGTTGTATATTTGTTGATGTTGTTATTGTCATGCGTCTGGTTATTTGCGCATGATTAAACATGAGTCTTTATATGGCGATAAAACAAAGCTTTGTTGCGTTTTTTTTCCTTCTTTTTGAAGTGGGGATCGGGGTTGCGCCAACCCGGTTGGGACGTAAAGGGGGTGCGCAGGAAAAAAAGTTTGGGAACCGCTGCTCTAGATCTACCATCTCTTGTCTCTCGATCTCTTGTCTCGTGCTGGATGACGTAGCCTACACGGCCGAGAATCGGATAAGATTATCCTGTAGTGTGGGGTGTTCCGTCTTGTGTTCTAATCTTATGTCGGATCGGAGAGCAAAAATCGGCTGCGATTCTCGTTAAGTGTGGGGTGTACTCCGACTCAAAAATCGCATAAGATAAAAAAATCGTGTAGTGTGGGGCAGCCTTAAGCAGCATAGTAAGAGAAAAACGTTATTGAAAATTGTTAGGCCTATATTTTTGTTTGTGGACTTGCTTGAACTGAGAGTTTATGTGTGTGTGAGACAGTGCACACAATGTTAACTGTTGAAAAAATAACTGTCATTATCTTGGTGTGGGACATTTTCAATAAATCTGGCTGAGCAGAGGCCTGTGTGTGTCTGTCTCTCTCTCTCTGTGTGTGTGTGTGTGTGTGTGTGTGTGTGTGTGTGTGTGTGTGTGTGTGTGTGTGTGTGTGTGTGTGTGTGTGTGTGTGTGTGTGTGTGTGTGTGTGTGTGTGTGTGTGTGTGTGTGTGTGTGTGTGTGTGTGTGTGTGTGCGCGCATACATGATTAAGGCATGGAATGATGTTCATGTGTGCCCATGTGTATGATGTGGCTCTTTGCAGTAACACAGTAAAAAAAGTGGCTCTTAGTCTCTGACTGGTTGGCCACCCCTGTGGTAGAATATGGAAAAAATCTCCAACCTTTACCGTAAAATCAGCAGTACTAATCCTTTTATCGTAATGGAAGCAAAAGTACTGCCGTTCTTATTACGGTAAAATTCTGGCAACCGCAGATGCCATTTTCTCTTTTTTTACAGAATTAAGTAGTATTTTATATTCATACAGACTGTTTATTTCACAGTAAAATACTGTTTTATTTAATGGAGAAAATCTTAAGTTATACCGTAATTTCATGTTAAATATATGACAAAACACTGATTTATTTCTTTATTTATATGGTAGAATATGGAAAAAATCTCCAACCTTTACCGTAAAATCAGCAGTACTAATCCTTTTATCGTAATGGAAGCCAAAGTACTGCCGTTCTTATTACGGTAAAATTCTGGCAACCGCAGATGCCATTTTCTCTTTTTTTACAGAATTAAATAGTATTTTATATTCATACAGACTGTTTATTTCACAGTAAAATACAGTTTTATTTCTTGGAGAAAACCTTTAGTTATATTGTAATATGTTAAATTTAGGACAAAACACTGATACTTTCAATGATTTTTAATTTTATTTATATGGTAGAGTATGGAAAAAATTACTAACCTTTACCGTAAAATCAGCAGTACTAATATTCTTTTACCGTAATTGAAGAAAATGTTCTACCGTACTTATTACGGTAGACTTCTGGCAACCACAGCTGCCAGTTTTTTACCGTAAAAACAACAGTTTTTTTTTTACTGTGTGTGTGTGTGTGTGTGTGTGCATGTGTTGCATCTGGTTTATTAAAATGGTGAAGTAGTTAGGTTAATTAGGTACTAGGTTATTAAAGTATTTTCCTTTTATTAGGCCTAGTATATGGACCCCCTTATAAAGCCTTGTACACCCTCTGGCCACCCCTTGTATAAAAGTCTAGCTTCTCCACTGGTTAGAAATAACATTTATTATGAATAAAAATAAGGTTGAAGGCTCTGTAGTTTCTGTTTTAATCATCATATGGTTTAACAGACCATAAGACTAATAAGACAAGAGGTCAAACCCCCGGGTTTCTCAATGTTGAACTGGCCCATAAGGAAGTCCTAACTTACTGAACCTTTACTCCGCTCCAAACTAATTGATTCCAAATAAGTCATCGGTCTGTCTCCCTTCGTGTTTAACGCTCGATAGGCTTTGAGTGTGAACACACCAGAATTGGCTTCTTGGCACGAATCGCAGCTCCATCCAGTGGGCCCCATTATATTACAACAGATGAAAGCTCAAATCAATTCTTGGTTGTGTCGTCTATAAACGACGCTGCCCGACGCTCCGTGGCTCGTCCGCTGACTGCTTCATATTGAAGCTCTGCCCTGACCGAGTCGACTCGGACCCAGAGTGGATCTGAAACCCACGACCTTCTCCAAACAGCCCTGACGAGATATTGAGGCTAGCAGGTAGAGTAGAACGCACTGTGGCGGATTCAGTTGATCTAGAAATAACGTGCACATTGTTTTATTATCATTTTTTCCCCATCGACCAATCGATTGGTCGGAGAGTTGTTGAAATTAAACCGACCAAGATTTGATTTGGTTGACTACAGCCCTAATAATCATCCCAAATAAATACTTACCTTTTCTCAACAGACTGAGTTCCATCTTTAAACGTGACAGGTGGATCCATAGATTGGTCACTCTTCATGGAGACACAGCTGGGTCCAGGGGAGTCTGCTCTCTCCTGCTGGACTCTTCTAGAAAAACAAGAACCAGGATTTCCCTCTCATTCACACCATGCCAACCACATCACTAAAACAGCCTTAAGAGCGCTGCACAGTCGCGCATGAGAGAACGCGTGAGCCGCGCATCAGGCAAAATTGCGGTCACGTGACGGTCACGTGTCCCGCGCATGGGCTGTCGCACCCTTTTTAAGGCGCGTCTGATGGCTCGGATCCGCACGATTTTTGTCACTTGGCGTACGAGTGGACAGACAGACCGGAAAAACCACAGAGAGGAAGAATGGATGATTTCGAAGGAAGAGTTGCTAAGCAAGTGCGCCTCTACAGGAGTCTGTATGATACGGATCTGATGATATCAGATCCGATGTGACACTATACATGGACAGTCACATGAACACGGCTGATTTGCAATGTTTGCAATGTCCGATTTTTCTCTACTCTATTTTTTTTCAACGATTACAAAAAAGTTGTCTAAGCACAGGTGGTATGTGTCTGGTGATCATACTGGCTATAGGATCTATAACTACTGGCCCATCAACTATTATTTAAGCACAGGTGAGAATGCTCTGTTCAGGAGAAGACTGCGTGTCTCAGATCCGCAACTATATATGCTTGCAGCGCGATAGTGGGCGTGAACTCACGTACGGGAAATTGCGTACGGGCGGGCAATACGTGACTGTGCAAAGCGCTTTATCCCTCCTCGCATTCACACCATGTCCACCACAACACTAAAACAGCCTTATAATCTCAGATAAATCCTCACCTCTTCTCCGTTGACTGATTTTCATCTTTAAATTGAACGGGTCGTTCCATAGAGCGGTCACTCTTCATGGAGACACTGCTGGGTCCAGGGGAGTCTGCTCTCTGCTGCTGCTCTGGGCTTCAACACACACACACACACACACACACACACACACACACACACACACACACACACACACACACACACACACACACACACACACACACACACACACACACACACACAGCTGTTACTCAGACTAATGATGGAGTCATGATGTATCACTGCTGAGCTCTGAGATGGACAACAGTCACAGACAGAGAGATCCTCTTCTTACCTCTTAGCTTTGCTCCGGCGGCCATGTTCCCCCTTAGGAGTGGTCTTAGGGGTAGGACCCCCCTCCTCTCTCTCCTCATCCATAGTAGACTGGAGACCTGGACACAAACACAACTCATCTATCACTTCATTTGCCTTCTGAACTTTAGCTGTTTATTGAGAGAGAAGATCATTGTGACTGCGTCACACTAAAGCGTTATGGACGTCATAGACCATCAATATGAACCCCACAACAACATACCCACACTGCCCTCACTACAGTACAGATGTGTACAGCACATGAGAACTGAGAGATGAGAATGAAACACCTTGGAGACTGTAACTGTGCTTAAACTCAGTTTGTGTGCTTAAACACACAGTGGAGCGGTCGACCGCTCCAAGTAGGCGGACTTGGAAGTGCGTACTTAAGTCTGTACTGGCAAGTCCGGTGTTTCGGTTCAAATGGTGACCGTGTTAACTGGTGACCATCCGCCGAATGCGTCGCTTGTTGTCGTGGCTACGGCAGCTGTTGGAAATCGGGAAAAGACCCGTAGCTGTCCTTGCGAATGCCTCTTCGATTTGTTAACAATAAAATGTCAAAAACATACCCATCTCGTTCTTATTTGGAATCTAATTGGAAGAAAACGTGTCACGTAGAACCATTTTGAGCCAAAATAAATGGAAAATGAATGTGTTTTTCTAATAATAAATATGGGATTCGAACTCATATCATTGCGGGGGAAAAATATTTCAAGTTGAGATTCCAACCCATTGTGCCGTTGAGCTATATGAGTTTATCACCTGCAGTACTAAAAACCACAACTAGTCTTCTTCCTAAGAGCAGGAGGCAGCCAGATCAACTTGTGACCCGACTGTCCATGTTATTATAGACCATGGTATTTGTCTCGTTTCCAAAAAGAAGAGGCCATTATGCCAGTTATTCAAAACCTAATGTTGTGTTTCCCTCGACTGCTTACAACCCAGATAAAAACACTGTTATGCGCTCTTTCGCTATCATTTCGGTCGCCTGATGTGGTGTCGTCTCTAAGCAAAGCAGCGAGCTCGAGAATCAATGTGACGCAAAGCAGAATCACTCTGAGCCACAACGTTTATTCAGATCAACAAAGCATACGTACAGGTTGTTCAAGGGATCATAACGCCCCTGACTAGTTATTTCAGTAAAGTAAACAAGCAGAAAACACGGTTATAATAAGAATACATATATGACACAATCACTAACGGGGATTCATTCATAAAACGACATGGGAGGGACACCTATAACAGTGTCAGATATAGAGGTAGAGATTGTCCGAACACATTGATAAGTTACATGATACATGGCACAAATCCCAACAAACAGAGAAAGACTATTACTTTTGGAACAAACTTTGGATATATCGCTTTTCTGAGTGGCCGCTTACATTTAGGGCATTTAGCAGACGCTTTTATACAAAGCGACTTACAATAAGTACATTTGTCAGAAGAAAGAGAAACAATATATCGCTGAGGGTAGCCTAGCCTAAGGATGTTCATAGCACCTCTGATGTGCTGCTTTTCCCAGTTTCTCTTTCCCAACAGAAACGGGTTCTGTCAGGTCATCTGTTAAACTTTTAGAGACTTTTAGACTTTTAGAATTGCACAGCGGATGAAGAAATGGTTTGGTGAGGTCGATATTGATTGAAGCTTACCAGAACATGGCCATTTCTATCCATTCTAACCCTACTGAAATAACTAGTCGGCATCATGGGGCGTTATGATCCCTTGAACAACCTGTACGTATGCTTTGTTGATCTGAATAAACGTTGTGGCTCAGAGTGATTCTGCTTTGCGTCACATTGATTCTCGAGCTCGCTGCTTTGCTTAGAGACGACACCACATCAGGCGACCGAAATGATAGCGAAAGAGTGCATAACAGTGTTTTTATCTGGGTTGTAAGCAGTCGAGGGAAACACAACATTAGGTTTTGAATAACTGGCGTAATGGCCTCTTCTTTTTGGAAACGAGACAAATACCATGGTCTATAATAACATGGACAGTCGGGTCACAAGTTGATCTGGCTGCCTCCTGCTCTTAGGAAGAAGACTAGTTGTGGTTTTTAGTACTGCAGGTGATAAACTCATATAGCTCAACGGCACAATGGGTTGGAATCTCAACTTGAAATATTTTTCCCCCGCAATGATATGAGTTCGAATCCCATATTTATTATTAGAAAAACACATTCATTTTCCATTTATTTTGGCTCAAAATGGTTCTACGTGACACGTTTTCTTCCAATTAGATTCCAAATAAGAACGAGATGGGTATGTTTTTGACATTTTATTGTTAACAAATCGAAGAGGCATTCGCAAGGACAGCTACGGGTCTTTTCCCGATTTCCAACAGCTGCCGTAGCCACGACAACAAGCGACGCATTCGGCGGATGGTCACCAGTTAACACGGTCACCATTTGAACCGAAACACCGGACTTGCCAGTACAGACTACCGAGGACCCACCTCAGCTCTGTTAACTGCTTTACGGCCTCATGTAGGCATATACTACTGAACAACATGAACAAAGTATATACAACTAAACCCCAGCCTCTTTCATTTAAAAATAGTATGTTAATATTTTGAACCAATATAAATGAAAAGATATGCTTGTCGTGTGTATAATACCCCGCCCCCCTTGATCGTATCTTACCTTATCTACTCCGTGATTAAAAAGCGTCCATACGGTGTAAAGTTATAAAAGTGTAAATGTAAGTGAATAAACGGAGGTTAAAGTGTTTTATAAAACAAGTTAATCAGGTGAAAGGTTTTAAAAGCGGAGAAAGAAGAGCTGCTGGCTGCGACAGACCGCTCAGATGAGGAAGTTGAGAACTGAACCGATCTGACGTCCAACTCCGCCTCCCCTCAGACTGGACGGAGCCGCTCAGTGCGGGTCACGTGGTTTCGGGGAAAACGAAGGTTTACCTCTACGCAACGCGCACACACGCGCACGCCCACGCACACACGACGTACCAAACAGCTGAGAGTCAGCAACTGAGAGCACTGAGCGGCTCCGTCCAGTCCTCACGGCTCTCAGTGCGGGTCACGTGGTTTTGGGGAAAACGAAGGTTTCCCTTTACGCAGCGCACACACACACACACACACACACACACACACACACACACACACACACACACACACACACACACACACACACACACACACACACACACACACACACCACTGAGCCAACTGTAAAGTCTGCCTTAATATAGTCAGAATATATATATATATATATTAATACCATGTAATAATACTATAATATAATGATGTACTAATACTATAATATAATAATGTACTAATACTATAATATAATAATGTACTAATACTATAATATAATAATGTACTAATACTATAATATAATAATGTAATAATACCATAATATAATAATGTAACAATATAATAATGTAATAATACTATAATATAATAATGTAATAATACTATAATATAATAATGTAATAATACCATAATATAATAATGTAATAATATAATAATGTAATAATATAATAATGTAATAATACTGTAATATAATAATGTAATAATACTATAATATAATAATGTAATAATACCATAATATAATGTACTAATACTATAATATAATAATGTACTAATACTATAATATAATAATGTACTAATACTATAATATAATAATGTAATAATACCATAATATAACATGTGATAATAGCCTGTGTATGCTATCAGTACATTACTGCATGTCAGCGCAGACCAACACTGTTTAGTGATGTCATTGGATATGCTTATTGCATGTTGTTACATGGAGCTCATCACACTAACAATAAGCTGTTATAACTTTATATCAGTCAGCTGTTATCCTGCTCTAAACCATCACACTAACCTGTTATAACTTTATATCAGTCAGCTGTTATCCTGCTCTAAACCATCACACTAACCCGTTATAACTTTATATCAGTCAGCTGTTATCCTGCTCTAAACCACACTAACAATAAGCTGTTATAACTTTATATAAGGTTAGATGGATATTAAACTGTCCCATCACTAGATAAGGTCTGTACCTTCTGTAACAGTCATCACTGTGGTGGAAAGCTGAGGTTGAAATGAGCACAGCTGGTGCAACAGGCTGACTTAATAATTATGTATCTTATATCATATTAACATCTCCTGACCGTATTCATGGTCTTAAACCAAACCTTTGCTGTAATTTCAAAATCACAAAAGCATTGTAATAAACCATAGTATGTATAGTGACACACAGAAGTCAATGTTTGGTATTTACAGAATGAAGACTGTTTAACCCAACCAATACATTGCTCAATGATTTACACACTCAACATTAATAAGTATAAGTACTGACGTCTGCTAAAACACATGACAGCTCTTTCACTGTAGCCACATCAATATTGTCAGCTGATCATCTCATCTCTCAGTGCTTCTGTTGACATGTGAATACTGTTTGTTGCAGGAAGAGTTACATGACATGGTCTGTATTGTTCTGATGGTAAATGCTGGTTATTCCTACTCATGTGAATGCAATGTCTGGACCTCAGGGGCAAACTGTACAACAGGAGACAGAACCTCAACTACAACCTCGTTCCTCGAAGCCCGCCTCCCAAAATCAACGCCACGAGCGGCACTTCAGATTTATCAGTGATTTAATATTTTTTAAATTTAATTAACTTACATAACATTGACATTCATTGAAGAGCAAAGATTTAGCTTGAAAACCATCTAATTATTTCTAGAGATATTAATAAATGTCTTGTACTGTGTAGAAAAGTCAAAGTCAAAGTCAGCTTTATTGTGAATTACTCCACATGTCGACACACACAGCAATGGAGAAGACGTTTCTCCCTACCCCACGGTGACGGCCACCCTAGTGCGCGCAGGAGGCTAGTCCCGTGTCTGTGGATCAGAGCGATTGCTCTGCTGTGATTGGTCCAAAATAGAACTTGCGCAACTTTGCGAGCCGCGCAGGTGAAGTATCAACATCACATGAAAGAAGAACGTCAACCAGCCTCCTCAGCAGTGTTTGTAATAACGCTGTTAGGTAACGCCGTTATTTTTTCACTAACGGGTAATCTAACTAATCACTTTTTCCGTTATTCCAACAGCGTTACCGTTACTGACAGTTAAATGCGGTGCGTTACTATGAATTCATTGAATAAACTGCGTTATCCGAACGCACCCCTGGCTGCACACACAAACTGCTAGGAGACTGGGTGGGTTAGCGATTATGATTGGCTAAGGCAGAGTCGTGTTTCATGGTAGCCAATCGGAGTCAGTGTTTTTACAATTATAATTATTACTATAGATTATTATTATTAATAATATTATTATTATTATTATAGACAATTAGAATAGAAAATAGACCACGCAACATCGTGGGGACACACTCTGACACTCTCACTCTTGCTCTTGTTCACCTTGTTGGTCGGACGTAGGAGATAGATAGACTCTAGGGACAGCTTTTTTACTTTTTTATTGTTACTTTTTATTACTTTTATTGGAATAAAACGACCTGACTACGTGTTGTAGTAGGCAATTCCAACCCCCGTTTGGGACTGGGTGCTTTGGCGGGTGACCCAGGAGGGGTACACCCCGCCGCGAGGACCCGCTCTCCCGGTCGTCTAAAGGTGAAGAGCTCATGATACAAAGGGCTGGTGTTGTTGTGTTGCAGTGTTGTTGCTGATGCTGCGGGGAGCGGTCCGATAGTTTAAGAGGTTGGGTTCACTCGATCCGTTGGTGGTGCGGAGAGCTGCCGGGGCGGCTTGTCACCCCCGGTGGAGTTGATCGAAGCGCGCCAGCGGACAATTAGAATATATCCTAGAGGGACCGACTGAGAGGAGCGCGCCTGTAGGACTGGGGGTCTCCACACGACAGAGCTAGGCTAGACCGAGGGCATCCGACGAGGGGTGGACAGGCGTGACTCAGGTCCCGAAACCTATCGGGGGAAGAGGGCGGGGTCGTGCGCCTGGCAGCTTCACGACGGTGAGGGGTGGTTTGGACCCACCTAGGGCCCGGCTTCCTCGGGGTGGTGGTGCGCGGGGTGCTCGGGGTAGACAAAGGGAAGGGTCTACCTGGTTCCGGGGACCGCGGCGGGGTGGTCGGCTATACGGAAGAAGTAGCCGCCACCGGGTCTGCTCTCAACACCACAGAGAGTTACACCCTGAAAAGTGTCCCCGTAGCCAGCTTGTCCTGGGACTCTGTCCAACAATCAACACATCAGGCAACACCAAATGATAAGAAAACTAAAGGAAAACTATTTGGCACATTGGAAAGCGTCCACCAAAAACCAGTCAATTGGCTTGCTTTTTGTCCGGCAGAATACCTGACCACCGTGACCGACCCAAACCTGAGGAAATCCTTGACAAGATACAGACTCAGTGAACACAGCCTGGCCACGGAGAAGGGACGCCACAGACAGACCTGGCTCACAAGAGAACACAGACTGTGCTCCCACCGCACACTAAACCAACTACAAGCAGAGCTGCACTTCCTGACCTCCTGCCGGTCATACGAAGACATCGGGAACACACACTTCCCACGGATCACAAAGGAAGGACTTTAAAGACGCTCCAGATGCTCACAAACCGCCAGACCTGTTGGGGGAAACACAACAGTGTGCGATCGCAGCAGCGAGATTGGTCCCCTGTTGTGATGAGAGGAGGACCTCAAGCTCCCCATAAACAGACTCCTCCCCTGGACTCTTTACACCGTACACTATAGCACACATCCTCCATGTTGTACATACTGTGTATTTAGAGTGTATCTTTCATTTATCTGTTCATACGAGATATGAACAGATAAAAGACGTCATTTTTGTCATTTTTTAATAATATCACATTTACTTTTTTATAGTAGCCTACTGTAGCGACCCTGGGCCTCTTTAAGAGTTTGTGTGTTATGTGTTATGTGTTTGTATGTCTTTGTCTGTTATTCCAGTTGTTCTATGTGCATGCATTGGAATGTTCTACTTGCCAATCAGTGTAGGGGTTCGAATCGCCCGGTCAGCTGGGGGCGGGGCTTGAGAACAGGAGGGTGGGGGCATGCGCGTTGAAGCGCTCAGCGCGCCGTGGGCGTGTGTTCCGATGGACCGCTGGTTGTGTGTGTTGTGGTGTGCGTTGGTTACGGCCATACAGTGACCAGGTTGGAAACAATAAATGTTGAACGAGTACTTGTGATTGGACATTCCTAAGTCACAGATGAGGTCATTACAGTACTTTTATAGCATACTATTTGAGTGAGAGAGAGAGAGAGAGAGAGAGAGAGAGAGAGAGAGAGAGAGAGAGAGAGAGAGAGAGAGAGAGAGAGTCTACCTACCCTTGTAAAGATAGATATTTGTGGGTGGGTGAGCGAGTGTAATGCCTCCTCATACCGCCAGGGGGTGCACTAGTCCTTCAAACAATGTTTGAAGGGAGTTCCATCTCGGTCTGCTGGTTTATTGCACAAACTATATCCTACCAGGTGAGCTGTTCAGCTAACCCTGGTATAGAACCTGTTCTATACATGGTCCCTGTTAACAAAAAACAATACACAGATTTACTTATTGTACCGTAGGCTCTTTTTTACGTCATTCCAATCATTACATTGGTTTTGTTTTCATGATCAACGTATAAAGTACACCCACGGGCCGCTCATTAATGAACATATCTTTAATCAGGTGTGGTTTGAAAAGGTCCAACAACGTCCACCGCCCAGAGTGGATGTAGACTTCATTAAGAGCTCTCTCTCTCTCTCTCTCTCTCTCTCTCTCTCTCTCTCTCTCTCTCTCTCTCTCTCTCTCTCTCTCTCTCTCTCTCTCTCTCTCTCTCTCTCTCTCTCTCGCTCTCGCTCTCTCTCTGGCGGACTACACGGCTCCACATGTCGCTCAAGTGGCGCCACCACCACATCGAGGGAGAAGGAGAAAGCTTTATTCTCTTTCTGGATTCCTTTTTCCTAACGCCGGTCTACCGCCGAACCCTTTAAAAGGTCCACGAGCAAGAAGGAACCAACCTGCGTGGACCTGGGATGAAAGACACGCAGGAGAAGTAGTGCGTGTGTGTGTGTGTGTGTGTGTGTGTGTGTGTGTGTGTGTGTGTGTGTGTGTGTGCGTGTTGGGGGGGGGGGGGGGGGGGGGGGTGCGGGAGGGCTGGCGATGACGACGACGAAGAAGTTGAGAAGACGGATTATTGGTCCTCACGGCGGAGGAGAGCCGAGGGTCCGCCGCGCGCCGCGGTGTGACGCGTTCTAACGCTCAGGACGGAATACTCTGATCTGCTGGAGGGAAGATGAGCGACGAGTTGGCGGGCGTCCTTTTATTACTTCTCGTCGTTCTTGCAACTCGGTGAGGAATTTACCTTTTCAAGCGTTTCCCTGCGTTTAAAAGTTCAACATTCTCCTGCACGTTGGATTGTGGTCGTCTTTTGTCTTTTTGCGTTTTATGAACATCTTGGCGCACGATACGAATCCATGGCGCGCACACACGCACGCACACGCACACACACACACACACACACACACACACACACACACACACACACACACACACACACACACACACACACACACACACACACACCGCTACTGCAGGCCGTCACGCGACATGAATCCATCTCATGAGTCTCATGATAACTAACGTTTGTCTTGAGACCATCTCAGAGACAAGTTTTTTTTAATGTATTTCTCCTCCTTCTCCACCAGCTCCGACCAGCTGGACCACAGCGAGGACCCCCAGGACCCCCACCACGGCCCTGTCCGTCAGGTCATGGCCCCCCGGAGCCACCAGGCGGACGCCACTCACATCCTCAACAACTTACTGAAGGAGTACGACAAGACGCTCCGACCCGATATCGGTGGTGAGTCCAAAGCTGCTCTGTTATTATACATTTGATGTTAATATGTGTTATATATGTTATAACTGCTGTGATGTTTTGTTTCGTACCTCTATCTATCCATCGATCGATCTATCTATGTAGACCGTACGATCTGATCCGCGCAGCGTGTCACGTGATAACAACAGTAGTCGCCAATCAGTCGCATGCGCATGAGGGCTACTTGTTGAACAGTCATGTGAGAGGTGTGGCAGTAGTTCATCCTTAAAGGAGACATGTTGTGGTGTTTTCCCAACAAGTAAACGTAGTATATGAGTTCCAGAAAACATGTTGTTGAAGCTGTTTGTTTGAGCACAGTATATCACACTAACCTTTGGTCAACTCCAGATGTCGCCCACCGTCTTCTCTGTGCCAAATATCCCGGTTACATGCTGCCAGTCCGACATGCCGCCATTCCGACATGCCGCCAGTCCGACATGCCCCCATTCCGACACCTTTTAGTAGGCTACCTCCATTCCGACAGTGTACCAATCAGTGGCGCCAACTTCAGGTCAACATTGGGGGATCATAAAAAAGGTGTTCAAATGTGTTCAACCAAAAAGTAGCCATTTCAGTATTAGTCATCTATAATTTATTTGATTAATTCCAAATGTTGGTTGTGATGGTGTATGAAATAACCCATTCCATCAATTGACGACTGCGTTTGCAGTCGGAGTGGTGGGACGTTTGAAAACAATGGAAGTGCCGCCACTCCGACCATTAGACGTCAATGTTGGAGTGGGGGTATGACGGAGTGGAAGGCGGTCCCCGGGTTTTCCTTTGATAGACCTCAAGCATTGCGCGTTTGAGAGGAGTAGCGGGTGAATCAGCTGCCAGTGCGTGTGCATGTATCAGTGATATGCGGATTGATCCAAATTGAGCGGTTGCGAGTCACCAAAAATAACAATTTCATACTTTAATGATATTCGGGTCAGGTCGGTTAAAATAAAGATGCAGAATACACTTTTGTAATTTATAAAGTAGGCTATATCATATAAAAGACAAAGACATCATGAATGACTTGTGCTAAGATGCAGCACAAGCTTTCCAGCTGCCAACGTAGTTTCAAGTTTCAAAGCACTTTATTCATCCCCAAGGGGCAATTCAATGGCACAAAGAGCAGCGTATTCCACCATATACAGCACATCATCAATACATTTATGAATAAATAGCAATATATAAAATAGGGGGAAGGGGGATGGGATGAGTGCATCAGTCAGTCTACTGTGTGGTGTAGTCCAAGGATTTGGGGGTGGGGGGGGGGGGGGGGGGGGGGCTGGGGGTTTAGGAGCAGAACAGCCCCGGGGTCAAAGGTCACCTTCCTCCTCTGGGTCCTACAGCCTGGACAGGCTGCGCCCTGAGGGGGGCCACTCACACCATGAAGACAGAACATGCGACGGGTCATGAAGGATCCTACAGGCAGTCTTCAAGGTCTGCTGATGGCATGGTGTAGACAGAGCTCTAAGGGGGCGTCCAATCATTC
The DNA here is from genome assembly GCF_964030765.1 of Micromesistius poutassou. NCBI lineage: Eukaryota > Metazoa > Chordata > Actinopteri > Gadiformes > Gadidae > Micromesistius > Micromesistius poutassou. Next base: position 6,097,381 of record NC_140294.1, read on the forward strand.
TGGAGCCGGCGTTAACAGTTTGATGTAAGCGGTTTCTGTTTCGAAGACTAATGGAGTGAAACCAACAAGTGAAGGAAAATGTTACGACACTTTCATTGAGTGAATAGTAAAAAGTAGTTTGAATGTCCTTACTTACATCAAATGATTTTAGTTTCCTAAGCAGAGACCGCCGCTGAGGGCATTTCTTCAGAATGTCCTCTGTGTTGGTGGAAAACTCAGCTGGTTGTCAAAGATAGTCCCAAGGTATTTATACTCCTCTACAACCTCAACTGGCTTCCCCTGGATGGTGGTAGTGACTGCCTCAGTCAGCTGCTTCCGCTTGGGGGAGGAGGTCACTATCATCTCCTTGGTTTAACTCGCATTCAGCTCTAGACAGGATAGCTCACACCATTCCACAAACTCCTGCAGAGCTGAGCTGTGATCATGGAGGGAGTCTGAGAGCAGAGACAGGACGACTGTGTCATCAGCAAACTTCACCATGTGACAGTTTGGCTGAGTAGACCGACAGTCATCGGTGTAGAGGATGTAGAGGAGGGATGCTGACGAGAAGTCAGCAAATAGTCTGGCTGTGGAGTTTGGAGTTTCCAGATGTTTGTGGATGGTGTCTAAGATGAACATTTTTGCATCGTCAACCGTTGCAATCGCCCACCCGATATGCAAATTGGAATGAATCCATCAATGGATCTGTTACCTTGGTGATATAGTCCTTTATGACTCTCTCCATGGCCTTCCTTACCAGCGAGGTTAGGGCCACAGGCCTAAGGCCATACATGACTTTGGTGGTACCCTTCTTGGGTATGGGAATCACCGTGGAGTGTTTCCACAACTGGGGGACTGTGCTGCAGTTGATCACTGAAACAGATGTAGGAGTCCACCCGCCAGTTGCTCAGCACAGGGCCTAAGGGTCCGCCCACATATGTGGTCTGGGCCTGGCGCCTTATTGACTTTGGACCTCCTAAAAGCGCTGACCACCTCCCCAGTGCTGATAGTGATGTCAGTGATGAGGTTTGAGTGAGGAAATGAACCTGACCTTGAGGTCAGAGCTGTTATCGTTCTCGAATCTGGTGAAGAACATGTTCAGGTCATTGGCGGTGAGGTCGGGCTGTAGCCTGCAACCTGTATGGGTCTGCGACTGCCAGGACTGGAGTTAACTGCTGCCATACATTTAAGCCCTGCCATGCAGTGCGGCGGTTGCCCCGGGCAAATGTTCTCTCCACCTTGTTTTTATATCTCAATTTGGCCTTTTTTATTGCACGCTTGAACTCTCTGTTGACCTCTTTCTTTTCCACCTCAGAGCCGGTGAAGAAGAAGACTCTTTTTCTTGTTCAAAATCTCCTTTAGGTCCTTGGTTACCCAGGGTTTGTTGTTAGGAAATATGGTCACCCTCTTAGTAGGTCTAATATTATCCACACAGAAAGAGATACGAGATGATCCTGTATCCACCTGCTGGTTCAGGACACTGGAAGACGATGTCAGTATGGACCAAGTATGTATGGTGTCCTTATCGTTCTGATGTTTACGCTGGATCTCATCCGAAAGCCTCACAGAGAACGCAACTTCATGGGAATAATGTTGCATGTGTAGTCTGTAGTCTGCTGTCCATTCAGAGTGACAGTAACTCTGATCTGATTTAGGTCACCGTTTTATTTAGAATACGTTATGTTAAGCCTAGGCTATTTGTTGACCTGGTGAACAACGGTTTAAATGTACAGATTGTTAAGAGTGTCCGCTAATAAAGACGTTTCTTTTTCTACATTTTATGTAGGCTAGTGGGAAATCCGTATTTATTGTGAATGTTGAAAGCTATTATTACTAACTTTTGCATGAATGCTGAAACGGGATAAAATAGGCTAATGCAATAATGCAGGTTCCTCACGTTAAACTGCTATGCATCAACATTGTAACAATTTGTTTTAAATGCATCTGACTCAGGGATGTCAGTTTTACGTAAGCCAATAAGGCTATGATTAAGCTAATCAAGAGCATGGCCTATACCTTCTACAATAAGTGGGTCGGGTACATTATGTTAATATTAATACTTGCGGTCCGAGTTGTGGTTGGGTGGGTTGGTTGAAAATGTTTGTGTTGTGTGTGTGTGTGTGTGTGTGTATCTCGGAGCACAGTCTGCCTACAGAGACGCGTTTTCTGACGGCCTGCTGATGGGGCGGGCCGCTAGTGGATCGTGAGGAAAGATCAGAGGGGTATTCCATCAAAGTCGCTAACGAAAGCAGCGCTTAGTTGATTAAGCCGAGTTAGAACTAGCGCCAACTTCCACTTGAGGCTAAAGCCGTTCCATCAACACAGTTCAGCCGCGCCTTGCTCAGGTTAGTTCAAACCAGGCTCACGTTATCCTGGATTACGCACGTTCACAAGATTTGTAACCAGGCCAGAACCGTGAATGACGAATCATGGATCAAATGTCCGAAAAGGACCGAGCGGGATCTTTTCCAGCGGCGAACAGAAGCTGCTTGTGGAGGTCTATGAGGAGTACAAGCATATAATAACTCAAAAAGGGAACACCGTAACCATTAATAGAAACAGGGAGGCTGCCTGGCCGATCTGTTGAATGCATAAGTAGTATTAAGCGTAACATATTTTAATTGAATATTGACCACGGATTTGAAATCAGGGAGATAGTCTTGAGTTAACGTGTCAGACTTGCATCCGGTCGTCCAGGGTTCTATCCCCACGCAATTAGTAATATAGGAATGATTACTAGAGAAATCAAAGAACTTTTCATGCCATTTCTTTGACTATTCTAAATTGACAACAGAAGTGGTCTCGGCTGCCTGCCGAGAGACTCACCTGAATGGACTTTATGTGGATGACAATTTCCCATGCAGCAGTGTCTTTGTCATTGTGACAATGGCTTCACTATCAGTAACATTAATATTAACATTAACTTAACATTAACCAGTTTTTGCAAATTATATTTGAGTTCTAGGGAAATTGTAAGACATATTTCTTATATAAAAAGTTAATTGTTAGGCCTACTTTCTCTGACATAAAGGGAATTACAAAATAAAGCCAACGCCAATAATTCTATGACGTACACTGGACGCAAACTCGGGTCGCACGTATCACAGGGCAGGTGCTAGACTAGTGCTGGGCGCTATGACCAAAAATTTATATCATGGTATTTTTCTAAATTCTAACGGTTTCACAGTATATGAGGGTATTTTTTTTTTCATGCATAATCAGGTTTTCACTAGTGCTGCCAGTAAGGACAAATTTTCGACTTTTACGACTAATCTTCAAAAAAAAAAAATATATATATGCTGAAAGCAGGCAGTCACGCAGCTATGCGGCTTGTGTTTACACTTGTGTGCATGGCGGGGTTTAAAACATAACTTCCACCCTAATATTAAGTCATATAACGCAGGTGCGCAAGGCAGCCACAGGAGACGCCAACATTGTTTTCAACCGCTCGGTACCGCGCCGTATTAATTGCCAAGATTTGAAAAGAAAAGAAAGTATTTGAAGCGAATAAGCGACGCTGTTTTTGATTTGTTTATTTGGTTTTGAGCTAATAGTTTTTGATGCATTGGCTTTCAGTTGGTTTTTTACTTTGAAATCGCATACTCTCGCCACACACACACACACACACGCACGTGCACACACACACACGTTCATTCATTCACGGCCGCAAATACCGGTATGGCTGTATATTAAAAATTCATATCATAACAAAAATACAGACCTGTATTCGGTGTTAACCGGTATACCGCCCAGCACTATGCTAGACCATTTCAATATTGGAATAATAATTTTCAATATATATAATATATTTTTATACAAATACATAGATTTGTAAAAAAAAAAAATGTGTTGAGAATACCCACGATAACAATAGATAGCAATTAATTTAATTATTTTATTTGCATCATTTAATCTTAGACCCTTAGTGAAAATATACGCTGTTTGTACTTCATATATGTACATTTATGACAAAATTGTGAGGACTAGGCTTGGCGGAACCTTCTGATGGTACAATTGTTGCTGACAGATGGACTTCTCTGAAACACCGCTCAAGTTAGCCTGACAGTTAACCTGCTCCCGACCAGGTTAGTCTGGTCGGATAAGTTGCCATGGTTACTTAGCGGAGATTCCCTTAAGTCACGTTAATGGAACACAACTCTAGCTGAAAGAAGCCTGGCTAAGCAAAATAAGCCCGGCTTTGCCTTTAGCTTGGTTGGAATACCCCTCTGGTGAATGTGATCATTTGTTTTGGCCTAGCATCGCTGATACAACCTTTAATGTCCCCTTCCTGTTGAGCTCTGGCATATCAGAACTGTTACAGATCTGTGACTGTGGAGTGTGTGATGTTTGTGATGTGTGTGAAAATGTTTTGGTGAATTTGTGAGGAGCAGCGTCCAAAGGAAAACCCATGTCAACTCTTTAGCAAGCAACCGTTGTTTAAATGTAATTTGACATAACTGTTTAACTGTCATTTGTGTTTTATTTTGTGCCGTCGAAAACTTTATAACTTTCACTAACGCCTTATTTCCTTATTTCCGGCTCGTTTCGGTGCGGCTGGGTTTGCTTATATTATATAATTATATAAATATATTATACAAGCCGTCCGGCTTTAACCCCGCCCTACCATAAGGGTTCTGTCGCCGGTGGAACCGCCAGACAGATTCAGCGTAACGTGAAGCCGAGTCGCACCGCACCGTGGAAGCGAGGCATTAGGTCCTTTAATATCGGTCTGTCCTCTCGACCCCCTGTTGCCCTCCTTACCCCCCCCCCTCCGATGGAGCCTCTGGTCCGGGGGCCTCCTCAGGGGTCCATTAAAGGGTTATCGTATAACGGCGGGCCTTTAAAAGCCCTAGCAGACTGGAACTAGGATTATAATGTAACCTTCCTGTGACACAGAAGGCCTATTGGGGAGTTTCACAGCAGTTTAAGAATAAGAACAACTGGGCAGCAATGTTGGAAGCTGATAAAGAAACCGATTCGGAGGTGACATGACGGAGGACATATTCGTCAATGTGTTTTCGCCCGTGTTCTTTTTTCCTTTCTGAGATAGTGCGTCTAGAACGGACAAGAAAATAAGTACAGGAAATGAGCACACAGTTAATGTATTCATATACCAGCCTCCCCTCTAGCAGAGTGCGCACTGAATACAGTTTCACTCATCTTCAAACTGCTTATCCGGGGTCGGGTCGCGGGGGCCAGCAGCTCTAGGGGCCAGGGGGCCCCAGACTTCCCTTTCCCGGGCCACATTGACCAGCTCTGACGGGGGGTTCCCGAGGCGTTCCCAGGCCAGTGTCCACCTAGTCCTGGGTCTTCCCCGAGGTCTCCTCCCCGCGGGACGTGCCTGGTGTGCCCAGTGGGCGTCCTTACCATATGAACCACATCAACGACTCCTTTCTGAGCAGAGGAGCAGCGGCTCTACTCCATTTGTGAGTTCCTCACGAATGGCTGAGTTTCACCCCCTCCCCGCAATGCAACTGTCCATACATCATGTGAGGGAAACGTTGCCAGCGAGCAGTTTATCTCGTACAGATAAGGGGGTCACTGGTTAACAACAAAGAGAACTAGAAAAACAACAACCTAGAAAACGAGACAGCTAGTTAGCAGAGGGCATGGCTAGATAACACAACCTGAAGAAAACAAAGGCCCAATGACTAAAAGTGAACAACAGATGAGGATCACCTGACATGTCGGGATGTTTTTCCCTTGATGTGTGTGTGTGTGTGAGTGTGCGTGTGTGCGTGCGTGCGTGAGTGCGTGCGTGCGTGCGTGCGTGTGTGAGTGTGCATAGGGGGGCTTTCAAAAACAAGAGCCAAACAGCTAGTAAAATACTGCTCAATTCCTGAAATTATAGGAAGCATGTCAACCTGGAAAAGGAGATGTTTCTTGTACCCCTGAAAGTGTATGTTAAATAACAATGTGCTGTCCTGTATTTATGTTTTGAATTCCTGAGGAAAATTTGACTTGTAATGTGGAATCAAAAAAAGTATATAAAATCAGTGTGTCTGACTCATTGCCAGCCAGCTGTCGTTTTTACTGGGTGTCTTCATTAAACGCCCAAACAGGAAGAACCGGGAAAAATTGTGCACATGTGTGTGTAATTTGCATGAACAGACACACACGTGACTTAAGTGTATGATTCACACACAAGTCACGTGTGTCGGAGAAAATAGAAACGTAGAAAGTGCTGAAATATTAGAGTAGTCTTTTAATGAAATGCAGCCGTTGCCTGCTGATCTGTCTCTGCCTGTCACTCTCTCTGTCTCTCTCTCTCTGTCTGTTTGTCTCCGTCTGTCTCTGTCTGTAGACTTGGTTTTGTTTTATATATTTTGCATGCAACACGAAATATCTCGGAAACCACAACTCCAACATTGTTTTTTCCCTTTCCTTTTGTATATTCAGTATGGAGGCTTCTCCAGTGAGGAGAGGGAGGAAGATCCTCCTTAACATTGTTGAGAATAAAAAATGTAGATTGCCCAGACTACTGTAATGAATTAATGCCCTTAAATATGACTACTTTAATGCCTTTGCATATGTAATGTTCGTTTCCCTGGGTAAAGGGACATTAGCACCCCCTATCGCCTATTGAATATTACTGCTGGAGGACATTCCTCCCTCAGCCCCGACTGACTCCCATTCATTTCCCCGACAGTGTTGGCGGCCGGTGAATAACATGGGGTTCAATCTTTATAGGTCCATGGGTTCAATGCGAGAGGAGGAAATTCCTCCTCTGAGTGGGTGTGACTAGCTAAGGGGTCTGAATTGCGCCAAAATCTATTTGCGCTGCACTATTAACCAATACGCAGGAGCCCTGGCTGAGCTATGAACCAATAAGCAGGAGCCCTGGCTGCGCTATGAACCAATAAGCAGGAGCCCTGGCTGCGCTATGAACCAATAAGCAGGAGCCCTGGCTGAGCTATGAACCAATAAGCAGGAGCCCTGGCTGCGCTATGAACCAATAAGCAGGAGCCCTGGCTGAGCTATGAACCAATAAGCAGGAGCCCTGGCTGTGAAGCAGCCAGGGCTCCTGCTTATTGGTTCATCCCCTCAAGTCTAGGCTCAGTGTTGCCAGATTGGGAAGATTTACTGCCCAATTGGGCTACTTTTAATCACATTAGGCTGGAAAAATGATCATTGGGTGGGAAATCTGCCCAATCTGGCAACACTGTCTAGGCTACGAACAAACGCTCTTAGAGACACTAAGCTCAGCTCCGCTCAGTCTTAGAGACACTAAGCAAGAAGTTCCGATCATCTGAACGATAGCGAGATCATAACATTTGCAAATAAAGTTCACAATGGAAACAGAGGACATTGTTCATGTTTTATTACACAAAGCACTCCATTCATTGTGTTACAGTGGTAAGTTAGCGACCAAAGAAAAAGGTAGACCACTTCCCAAAATTAAGATCACCAAAAGTAATGGCAAAGTCAGTGTCGTGAGTGCTACATGGTGCTAGGTACTCATGGCTCACTGCTAGCATTACTAACAATCGACTGTTATTGCTGCTGCTGTTTGCTAATGAATAATGGCAAATCTCCAACGTGGGCTGTTCATGGTTTCACTGATGTGAAAAATCTTGATAGGGCAACCAAACGCCACGTGGCAAGATCACGTAGGTGCTGCTATCCGACTTTCCTTGCTGGGCACCGTGCCTATAGATCGGGTTGTAGATGAGGGTGTGTGGCCGCAAATCCAACAGCACCATACATGTGTGATTGCGTCGCGACTACAGCGCAAGGCACTGCGTCTCCCAAGTTTTTGTGAATAAGTGAGTGTTTGTTTACTATTGGCAGCGCTTTCCCCACGATACAACATGGGAATATATTGTACAGTAGACACAAACTTTTGGACATCCATGCTCACTGCACGAGCCACATTTTTCAAGATCTTCAACTACCACTGGAGATAGCCAGGGCCTAGAATACCAGCTCCTCCAGAGGGGAGGGCCCGGAGGCTGCGTCAAGGCCGTCAACAAAAGAGGGGTGGCCTACAAGCTAGGCTAAGGCTAACCCCACATAAGCTGCCACTACCAAGGATATTCCTAGCCAATGTGCAGTCACCGGCAAATAAACTGGATGAAATACGACTCTGGATTACCTCTCATAGACGAATTATGGACTGGAATGTTCAGAGCTGACAGAACAACTGAAGACTCCGGCAAGACTAGAGCGGTGGTTTGTGCATTTATGTCAACAATGCATGGTGTACGAACACTGTCCTGATCGGGAGTCACTGAGAACCTGGAATACCTGTCTGTTAAATGCCGGCCTTTTTACCTACCCAGAGAATTCACATGTACTGTTATCATGGCCATTTACCCCTTGATGCCAATGCTAAACTAGCAATGAAAGAACTACATGCTGCCATTAGCAGATAACAAACTACACACCCAGAAGGGGGGTTTATTGCTGCAGGGGATTTCAATCATTCAAACCTCAAGTCTGTACTCCCCAAGTTCTACCAACATATCTCCTGTCCAACCAGAGGGGACACAATCTTGGACAAGGTGTACACAAACATCCAGAGGCCTACAAGGCTACACCACTCCCCCTCCTGGGTTAATCTGACCATCTTTCCCTGCTGCTGCTGCCCAGATACACACCCCTTATCAGCCGGGTGATACCCACAGTGAGGACTGTAAAGATCTGGCCCGAGGGTGCAGAGGCCACTCTAAAGCTTGTCTGCTCGCCACCAATGCCACCGCTGACTCCCAGCTGGACATTGAGACATATACCTCCTCTGTTCTGGAATACATCAACACAAGCGTTAATGATGTCTCAACTCATAAGCAGATCAAGATACACCCCAATCAGAAGCAGGTGGGCAGGTGTCGAGAACATGCGCTGAGCAACTGTCTGGAGTCTACACCGACATTTTTCAACGTGTCACTTGCCCAGGCTGTTGTTCCCGTGTGCCTCGACTGAGGACGCCATATCCACAGCCCTCCACTCTGCCCTCACGCAGCTGGATAATAGCAATTCCTATGCTAAGATGCTATTCATCGACTTCGGTTCAGCTTTTAACACAATCACACCATCTGATCTGTTCATGAAACTACACAAGCTTGGCATCAGCATATCCATCTGCAACTGGATATTGGACTTTCTGATCAACAGACCACAGACGGTGAGGTTAAACAACTTCTCCACTAAACACTAATGTACCACAAGGATGTGTACTCAGCCCATTACTGTACACCCTCTTCACCCATGACTGCTCCCCCATTCACAACACTAACTCCATCATCAAATTTGCAGATGACACAACAGTGCTCGGCTTAATCAGGAACAATCAGATCAAACAGGACAGACTGTGCAAATCAACCTACAGGGAGGAAGTCCAGCACTTGGCAGCATGGTGCGCAAATAACAACATTGCGCTCAACACCAAAACCAAAGAACTTATCGTTGACTTCCGGAAAGCAAAGGAAGTAGAGTGGATCACCAGCTTCAAGTTCATGGGTGTCCACATCTCACAAGACGTCTCCTGGTCACTCAACACCTCCACTCTGATCAAGAAAGCTCAACAACGCCTCTTCTCCCTCAGAAAACTGAAAAAAGCTGGACTCTCCACTCAGACCCTCCAGAACTTCTGTCGCTGCACCGTTGAGAGCATCGTCACCAACTGCTTCACGGTGTGGTATGGGAACTGCACAATGGCTGACAGGAAAGCCCTACAGAGAGTGGTGGAAACTGCTCAATAAATCATTGGCACATCACTCCCTGCCATCACTGACCTTCATCACTCACGGTGTCTGCGACGTGCACACAATATCATCAAGGACCACACTCAGTCATGGACTGTTCTCTATCCTCCCGTCTGGGATACGGATAGATGTTAAACTGCATTTTGTTGTACTGGTTGTCCTTACTTGTGCAACGACAATAAATTTGAATCTGACCTGATCTGACAATGCTTAAGTGCGTGGCAATAGGCAGATGATGAAACGTCTGTTAGATGCAATTGCTTACCTGGACATGCAAGAGTTCTCATTTAGGGGGCATGACGAAGGGGACAATTCTGACAACAAGGGCAATTAGCTTGTGGAGGTGATTGCTCGGGATGACTGTGTTCTGGCATAACATCTGGAAAGCTTGACTGTCTTCACAGGAATGTCAAAAACAATCCAAAATGATTTAATTGCAGCCATTCACAGTTTGATTAAAACAGAGATAAAAAGGAACTTGACATCCTTTCCTTCTGCCCTTGTAGTCCATTTCAAAGACATGCTGCCCACCACCTTTCAAAGTACAATGCTGCCACTGGTGGATTTGTATCAATTGTATTAACTTAATTATCCCTCCCTGCAGTCCTTCCTCCCTCACTTTAAAAACCACCAGACGCCACTGATATTGGGACCGAAGCGTCCCGATCTATGTCAATGCTATTGCTGTGGGATGTAGGTTAGTATTAGATCTGAAGAATCTAGACACCCTAGTAACCAGCACTATGAGATCAATTGAAAAAAATGACAGATTTAGGTGACCAGGGATTTGGGTGACCTTAACATCTGTAATGTGCAATTTTTTTTTCACATTCTGTTTCTCTAACTGCCATTTGTTGGTATGTGCCTGTTTTCCTGAGCCCCTCGGGAAGGTCGAGAAGCTAGGGCTCCGAACGAGAGGGAATGGCTACGTCCCCTTTAGGACATCCTGAGGAGGTTCAGCGACAGGTTACCATCTGGTTAACCAATCAATTGGGGGGCAGAGCCTCAGCATCCTGACAACACTGTATAAGAAGTCCTTGCTTTTGCCAATGCATTGGACTAAGCTAATAGAGACAGACGCAGGGCAAACTCCCATCCGAGATCTTGTATTATTGTATTGTATTGCTTTATTACTTGATTAAATTAGCCTAATTGTTTTAAGTTCGGATGACTCTTTATTCTTAACAGTTTAGACAGAAATGATTGACGGGGCTCAAAATTCCCACCACACATCTTAACTGCCTTTTATATTCAGACCATTACCTCTGCACTTTCTTGTCTCATTTGTGCAGTCGGTGCATGAAATCTCGTAATTTATTTCATTTTCTGTTTCAAGGGCTGTTCTATAAGCTTAGAGCAATCTAAATGGCGAAAAATAAAAGAAAAACAAATGGTCATTCTGCTTAAGTTTCTTAGTGAAATGTTACCCTTCCTTTTCTGGGCGTTAACTTGTTTAAAAAAAAGGCTGCAGGTAGCTGGGATCGGGCATGTTGGAACAAATGCACACAATCTATTGGCTGAGGGGAGACAAATAGGAGAAAACACGATTCACTACGCTGCCCTTAGCAACTATAAGCCTCTTGCAGATCGCTCATCATCGCCTGGGTTACCTCCTGTGGCTTTTTGTCACATTGCTGCTCATTTGAGTTTCATTATCTTTGAAATCCAAGTGAAACAAAGAACGGGGACAGAACAAAATACATTGGGTCAGGGGAACACTCCTCTGAGACACTGGTGCTAGGCCAGTGGTGGGGCTTCTGTAGCTCAGAAGGTAGAGCGGGTTGACTGGTAACCGGAAGGTTGCTAGTTCGTCGCGGTGTTGAGGTGTTCCTGAGCGAGACCTCACCCTCACTGCTCCTGACCAGCTGGCTGTCGCCCTGCAGGGTTGACTCCGTCGCCGGTGTGTGAATGATTGGTTGTAAGTGGCTTTGTATAAAAGCGTCAGCAAAATCACCTAAAAGTAAATGTAAATCTAGGCCTGGAGTCGTCCCCAGAAGTCCTGCAGTCCTACGGCTCCTAGAGTCCGGCTATAGGGTGTCTTTGCCCTGAGGGACTTAATGACTAGCCTTAATGCCTAGGACTTTACCTAACTATTCCTGACTACGGCTCAAGTTGTTACTTCAAACAGTATCTGGTTTTATATCTCTGTCTCTGTCTCCCCCACCAACTTGAAACTTGAAAAACTATACGCTTGAAGTAGTCCTCTTCTTAACTCCTGGCTAGCTCGCCAAATACAGAAGTCAGTTGAAATGAAAGTGCAGTTTCCAAGTCTGTTGTCCCAAATAGACCATAGATCCAATATGAGCCATCCTGCTGCACTGTTGACTCTCTTCTATGTTACCCTGTGTTACTTTGTGTTGCTCTCCTATTCTGTCTCCCTCTGGTACTCTCTCTCATTACTTTGTTTGTGGGCTCATGCTGGAAACCCAAACAACCACCATAATCTTTCCTTAATCCTCTCTTAAGTCTGCCTCCTAATTCTACACATACAACAGTATAAACACATGCCCAGGGCGGGCCATCAGATACCTTCCAATCATTACCTGTTAACATACAAAATGTGCAACCCCCCTGATTGGCATTGGGTTACCAATAAAACACACTCCCTCTCTAGGTTGAGCTATTGGCAGGGCTTGATCACTCGGAGAGTAGTCAGGAAAAGTAACATCTGTGAGAAGCTGTTGGTGACTTTCTACCGCTCTACCATCGAGAGCATCTTAACCTACTGCATCACAGTGTGGTTCTCCAACTGCACCGAGGCAGATAGGAAGAGACTACAGAGAGTGGTCAAGACAGCACAAAGGATATTCGGATGCCCCCTCCCTTCCCTCAGAGACATGTACTCGTCCCACTGCCTCAGCAGAGCCACGGGAATCACAAGAGACAGCACTCATCCAGCACCTGTTTGACCTGCTGCCCTCTGGCAGGCGCTACAGGTCCATCAGAACCACAACAAACAGACTTAGAAGCTTCTTTCCACAAGCCATCACTGCACTAAACCCAAACAGGCACTGACAGATGCACAAACACACACATGTGCAATAATTGTAAAAAACTGTACATATCATCTATTTATTTTTTATGCGTACTACTGCCTTGCACCTTTTACTCATTTTTACAATTTTTATGTTGTGTGGATGCTGCTAAAATTTCGTTGTACACTGTACAATGACAAATAAAAATATAGTTGCCAGCAACAATAACGGGGTCCTACGGTATGACAGCCACCAGCCTAGCCATCAGCCTAGCCGCCACATATACCATGTGCTCTAGTACTGGCCTCTTGTCAAGCCAGCACCTTGAACGACAATGTATGAACGACAATATGACAGTATGACAGTATGACCGACAGTATGACCGTAGACTGCCAAGGGCAGATTGGAGTATATTTTGAGAAATATAAGTCTTTCCTATGTGGAGGTATGGTGAGCTTGGTTGGTATGGTAATATGCATTGGTATGCCTTAAAAACTGGTTTTCCGGCAGTTAACATATCAAAACAATCACCAACCATGTTTCTAAAGCCTACAGTGTCAAAATCCACTGTCAAACGGATGTTTGCGAAATAACGTGTGTACCCCTTTAAGGCCCAGCCTGCATTGTAGAGAGGCCATGGTTCAGAAGGGAGAACTTCAAACTAATGTTTTTTGGTTGTTTTTTCAGATATAGTCTTCAAATTTGGCATGGGTATACTATGGAATCTCCTCTTAATAGCCACATTCAACAGCTGGGCCTAGGTCTTTTGGATGCAATGTTGGAGCTGTTTAAACATGTTGTAGAGCTGTATACATATGCATGTATTTCACTTTAAAATACATATCTCTGCCATCTTTTGCCTTATTGCTATTATTTGATCACCCTATAGTCCCACAGTGACCTGGTACATGTGTGCCAAGTTTGGAGCTTTTCCCACTTTCAGCACCAAAGGAGTTAATGTGTGGGTGTTTGGTCAAGTTGTGGTCACTGCACTATATCCCAATGGTCTGACCATATGGGTTGCAATGGGAAAGTTGTTCATCATGACAAATGGTGCATGTATACCAAGTTTCATACAAATTGCACCTTCCTAGTGGTAATGGCAGCCTGTTGAAGTCCTGAACTTCAAGACCTTGTTATAGCGCCACCTATGTGTTATTCTGGCCCATCTTTTGATTCCTTAACTAACTCTACGAGTTCTATAAGCCTGCCAATTTTTATAACTTTTGGAGCCAAAAAGTCAGAATAAAAATAATAATACTAACGAATACAATAGGTTTCCTACGGATTCCGTAGGACCCCTAATGATTCTGATTCTGATCTTATCTGTGGTGCTGGCAGAACGCCATTCTTCCAGGAGATGCGACACCACCTGACGCAACCTCAGCCCCGCGGAATCAGCAAGCCCCCTCCTATTTCAATATGTGGCCCCGTCAGGTCAACTACATCTTTCAACGTGACGATCTTGGCAGCACACAGCATCTTCTGTAGCGAAGGGGAATTGGCTGAGGAGATATCCAGACGTGCACCTCTAATTACAGGTTCTTGCAGGAGCCAATGTGAGGAGGTTGCAGGGTTACCTTCTGACATTGAACAAGGCCCAAACGTTCAAACAACTACGATAAAAAGGTGGCAGCTTTGAAAACAACATTTCATTTGGTTTCACCAAAAACAAGTATTTGTCTAACCTCAAACTCCCACCCATTTTCAGTATTGCACAGCTCAAAACCCTCCATTCAACGTCTGTGGGCCCTGTCAAGAGCCTTTTTACAAACTGCAGTCTTAAAGCTGCAGTCCTACTTTGCAAGTGTATGAGGCCCTGCCCGCCTCATCTTTAGGCAAGAACAAAACAGACTGGTACCCAGTGGAGCACATCCCAAAAGAGATTTCTCAAAACAGACTGAAGAATCTTTTGCAACAGGTCAGGTGGAGGGTCTATGCAGGCTAGTCTATGCCATAAGGACCATGCTACCAGATTATTAATGATGAGCACATGCCCCTTGTATGACATTTTTGACAATAACCACTTCCATCTTTCAAGCCTTCCTTTAACACTAATTAGTAGAACTATATAGTCAGCATAGGCAGATAAACAAAGAGGTATGATACCCAGGAACAGACACGCCCCTTAAAGTTACTCTTACAGTGAATCTCAATTCACCCCTTCACCCAAACCCTCATCCATACCCCTCACTCTTGCGCGTTCACCCGCAGGGTAGTGTTGTCCCAATTGTCATTTTATTGAGGGGTAAGGGGGAGGGCTAACAACCCCTTGGAAGTAAGATTTGTGCAATCTGGTTGCAGAGTGACATAATGAAAGATCTGATGGTGATGCTGCATTAGTCTAGCTGCGGTAATGCACAGTGGTGTGCCTGTGCGCTGTTGTTGTTGAAGATCAACTGCATTGTGTTGATATTTTTTTTGCTGTCTTGTTATGCAGTAGCGCATAGTGTGATGCACGTATTTGGCTGTGTTGGCTGTATTGGCACCTAATATGAAATTTGTGGGCATGTCTGAGTGTTTGGGGGTTGGGCGTTGGTGGAATTCGTTACTGAAGGCCCTGACTTAAATCCCACGGTACATTACTGGGTATTCTATCCTATCAGACCTGAACATGCTTCAAAGTTTATTTGACATAACGTATATCACAAAGGGGTTGATCCAACAACATTAACGTTAGTTATACAAGCATGCTATGTGGCTAGGTTAACTACAACAAAACCTTTTGCAGTATATTCTACATACCTCGATCAGATCCACCAGCATTCCCAGGTGTCGAATAAAGCGTTGAACAAGTCTTCTTTTTTTTCTCCACATTTCTCAGACAGCAAAAATATGTTTAAAACCCACTCAAGAAGAATCACCACAGCTGAAGCAGGTATTGTAAAACTCAACAACTGGAAAAAACATGTCGCATCTATTAACGTAAACGCTGTCGACGGCTACTGATGACGTAACTGGGTCTTGTCCCACAGATAGCTATGCTCCGCTCTATCAAATGCTTTCTCTTGGTCTAATGAGACCAAACCCACATCAAGACCCAGAATTTTGGCTATGTTTATGACACCACGGACTAACGAAAACATTATCAAAAATTGATCTACTGGGAATACAGTATGTTTGGTCCGGCTGGATGACCTTGATGTCTATCACCCTACATAGTCTGTTGGCCAGTGCTTTGGATAACAATTTATAGTCACTATACACAGGAGCGACACGGGTCTCCAGCACACGGGTCTCCAGCACACATCCTTCTGAGGTAGAAGCGTGAGGACTGCCCTACGACAGCTCACCGGCAGGAGTCGTTGAGCACTGCAAGCAAATCCTCCCCCACTTCAGACCAGAAAGACTTTTACGCGTCTATAGGGATTCCATCTAGGCCAGGGGCCTTGCCCCATACCTTGAAGGGCCCTCTCCAGTTCCTCCAACGTCAAATGGGAATTAAATTCGGCAAAGGACTCCTCTGAAATCTGAGGCAATCCCTCCATGAACAAACAGCCTGTTCACCGCTTAGTTCACTCCTCCCTTAGTAGATCCTAGTATAGATCTTTATAAACCGTGCAGCTCTATTTGAAATCTCATGCGCACTGGTCAAAAGAGTTCCAGACTCAGATTGCAAGGAATGAATACATTTCCTCTGGCCATTTTTCTTCTCCAAGCTAAAGAACATTTTTGAAGGTACATCCATCTGATCCACACAGTAAAACTGTGAACAGACCAACGCTCCTTGTGCATCAACACCTAACAGCTCAGCTAAGGCGCCCTTCTTGATTGCTAAATTGTCAATGTTATCATGATCCCCAGTAGAGTAAGCCAAATTTTGAATTTCTTCTAATTTTGCTTCTAAAATGTAATTGAACGGGTTCTGTCTCTTGTGATGTTTCGAGTATACTGTATACACAATTGTTAAATGTGTACTTTTGTAAAATCCCACCACTGTTGTAAAGACTTAAAAGATGCCTTGCCACTAAACCCATCCCAGAAGGCTTTAAAAGCATCCCTAAATTCTTTACCATATGGGTTAAAGTGGTGTTAAAGTGCCGGTAAGCACTCTTTGACTTCACTGAGCTCAGTAACAAACTGCAAATTTAGGGATTATTAATATCATCTTTAATATTAAGATGATATTAATATCATCTTAATATTAAAAATATTAAGATGATGTGTGAAGCAATAAAACCTGTTAAGCCTTGCCAAGGGAATCCTATTACTATTGACGTGAGTCAATAGTAATAGGATTCCCGTAAGTATACTGTCTTGGCTCCCTGTGAAAATTCCTCCACACATCACTTAGGTCATGTACCTGCATACACTGAGTAAGCCTTCTGAGTGAAAGCATATGTGGCGCAACATATGTGGCGAGGTTTGACTCAAAAGAGGAAGACCCTCCCAATCAGCTGCATTCCTTACATCACTTTGTGTTTCTTGCAAGAGAATGACTTCTGGATGCTTAAAACGTATTAATAGGCAAATATCTACTCTTTGTGAGGGATCCCTCGCCCCATTAACAAGGGAAGCAATACGAAAATTTGAAATTTTCTGCCAGGAATTTCTTGTCCTCTACGTTGTATTCTTGACAGTGGCGGCTGGTGGTTGAGGGAGTGAGGGAGGAAGGACTGCGCGCTTGGTTGCCATTGGCCTGCTTGCACTGTTAGTGGCGTATGGTGGCATAAGTATGTGAGACTCAAGTTGTTTCAGGGTGTTTTGGTGTACTACAAAATAGCAGGGAGGGATAATTATGTGAATAAAATGCATACAAATCCACCAGTGGCAGCATTGTACTTTGAAAGCTGGTGGGCAGCATGTCTTGGACTACAAGGGCAGAAGGAAAGGATACAAAGCCAATTAGTCAAATCAGGCCTACTCTAAAACTAAAACTAAATAAAAAAAATCTGGGCCTATAATTGGGCCTAGTTTTGCCCTCAATGACTGAAGCTATTGGTTGTAATTTGGCTATGTTTATTTTTCTTAATTGTTTTAAGAAAAATGAAGACACAAGACCAAAAGTGATGCCATTTAAAATGCATCATGCTCTGAATCATTCACTAACATCCTTTCCACAATATCAAACAGAACGGTCAGAGTAACAAACAATTAAAAGAACAACAAGAACATCATTTCACAACTATTTACATGGGCTGCAAGCCTAACATTGTTTGAGGCAAATGTGGATGTTAATGGATGTTTCAGAATGTTGGTCATGGTGTTTAGCCAATTAAGATTGAGGGACTTCGTTTATAGATCAAGTCAATCCTCCTCATTGTTTGTGTTGCAAAGATATCAGTGACCAGAGGGGTATTCCATCAAAGTTGCTAACAAAGTTGATTACACTTAGTTGATTAAGCCCAGTTAGAACTAACGCCAACTTCCACTTGAGGCTAAAGCCATTCCATCAACACAGTTCAGCCGCGCCTTGTTCAGATTAGTTTAAGCCAGGCTAACGTTATTGTGGATTACATGTGCTCACGAGATTTGTAACCAGCCCAGAACCGTGAATGTCATGGATCAAATCATGGATCAAATGTCCGAAAAGGACCAAGCGGGATCTTTTCCAGCGATGAACAGAAGCTGCTTGTGGAAGTCTATGAGGAGTACAAGCATATAATAACTCAAAAAGGGAACACGTAACCATTATTAAAAACAGGGAGGCCGCCTGGCAAAATAATCGCCAATCTGTTGAATGCATAAGTAGTATTGGGTGTAAGCGTGTCAGACTTGCACCCGGTCCTCTGGGATTCAATCCCCACGCAATTAGTAATTTAGGAAGGATTACTGGAGAATTCAAAGAACTTTTAATGCCATATATTTTCCATTTCTTTGAATATTCTAAATGGACTAAACATAGTATTTATCTCAACAGAAGTGGTCTCGGCTGCCTGCCGAGAGACTCACCTGAATGGACTTTATGTGGCTGACAATTTCCCATGCAGCAGTGTCTTTGTCATTGTGACAAGACTTCAGTATCAGTAACATTAATATTAACATTAACTTTACCATGGGTTTTTGCAAGTTATATTTGGTTTTTAGGGAAATTGTAAGACATTTATTATCTAAAAAGTCAATTGTTAGGCCTACTTTCTCTGACATGAAGGGAATTACAAAAATTAGCCAACGCCAAGAATTCTATGACGTACTCAGGACGCAAAATCGGGTCACCCGTACCACAGAGCCACCCAACTGCTGGTTGACGAGGTTGATACAATATGGATTTGTATAAACAATTTGTAGGACAAGTGTATAAAATGTGTTGAGAAAATATCCACGATAATAATAGATAGAAATTAATTTAATTATTTTATTTGCATCATTTAATCTTAGACCCTTAGTGAAAAAATATACTGTTTGTACTTCATATATGTAAATTGATGACAAAATCATGAGGACTAGGGTTGGTGGAACCTTCTGATGGTACACTTGTTGCCGACAGATTTCTTCTTCTCTGAAACACCGCTCAAGTTAGCCTGACAGTTAACCTGCTACCGACCAGGTTAGTTTGGTCGGATAAGGTGCCATGGTTACTTAGCGGAGGTTCCCTTAAGTCACGTTAATGGAACGCAACTCTAACTGAAAGTCGCGAGGCTTGGCGAAATAAGCTTTGCCTTTAGCTTGGTTGATGGAATACCCCTGAGCAGGCGCGTTGTTAGACCTGACTTTCTACCAGACGTTGGCCAGAATGAATTAAAAAAATTCTGATTGTGGGTTGGGACAAGCTCAAACAGATTGTTTGGTTCTCCTTTACACCTTGACTGCAAATAACTTTGTCACACTTACGTATGTCCAAAATGATTCTTATTCACCTTTTTCCTCCACATACTAAATTGGTTTAGAAAGGAATCCCATTATTCTGCCTGTTGATGTGGTGGGTGGGTTTGGAATGGGTTTCTTTACACATTTGAGTATTACTGATTATTTCAAACAAAAGTAACAGCTGCAGCGAAAAGTAACAAAGAGCGGGTCCAGTTATTTTTAGATTTACTTTTGTCTGTCACTTTATATTGCAGAGCGTTGGTCAGGGGTCGACCTTGAGACGTATTTGCCTTCTAGAAGGACGGGAGGTTTTAGCTTTTGCAGTGCTGTGTTCAAACCCAAATGCATCACAGAGCAGGAATGCCACCAGAATAACTACGTTCACACCAAAAGCTGTAAAAGATGCAAAATCTCAGAATAGCTCAAAACGCAACGCTGTCAAAAATATTTACAGCTCAAATCACTCATTGGAACGGTCTTGCTTTTCCATTTAAAGGAGCCACGTTTTTTGCCTACGACACGCTCGTAGTTGAAGCAAGTGCTGCTGCTGATGGCAAGCCACAAAAACACAAGATAGTCACAAGCATGGTCAATAGAAAAATAATAATGAGCTTAAATACATGAAACACTGAATAACTAATTAATGGAGCGATTGCTTATACGCTAGAACTATAGCCTATTTGTGTGTGTGTGTGTGTGTGTGTGTGCGTGCGCGCTATCTCATAGATCTCCGAAAACATGACCGCAACACAGAGAAAAACGCTATTCGAATTAGCCTAAACATATTTGTTTGGGGAGTGAATTTTCTCTAAACTTGATTTGTTTGCTGAAGGCTGCTGCTGTGGAATTGTGGACAGGTGTCATCAAAATTGGCCCCTGTAATAAGCAACGGCTCCAAGGTGGGAACAGTCATGCAGTTCCTCTTGTCAGTCCAAGTATTGTTCATTATGGAAAAGATCAGCTCAACGGGAGCATTTGTGCCAGACAAATTAGACTTATATTTTTGTACGAAATCCCCCTGCTTCTGAAATGCGCGAACATCTCCGCCCAGCACTCGTCCGCTGGTTTCGATCAGCATTCCACTGTGCGACCATCCCTGTTGTGTAATGCCTGTGCCCTCATACATTGTTGAAATCATGTGCTGGATGCTTTATTCTTTCCATGTGTTTTTTAGTTAATGATCGGGCTATAATAAGACCACGTTGGCTATGTAATCGCAGACAAAAGGGGACATTTCATAGTGGATGGTGGAAACCGGGACATTTTGTCAGGACTCGGGACACGCAACTCAAAATAGGGACGTCTGGTCACCCTAGTTTAATGTAGCCTACCTGCAATTGGTTAGATCAGTAGTACGGAGAGAAAATGAATTGCATTCCCGCTGTAAATGAGCGTCCCCGCTGTGAAATGAGCGTTCTAGCACTAAAAGTATTTCTATAAATACCTGCGGTCGGTTCTCTTTCATTTCTATATCAAAGTCAATATGATTGGCTGACTATGGCTGACTAAAATATTTACTATATATATTTTACTACTATAGTTACTATAAATAAACTGGTTTGCGTCATAATGAACAGGATGCTCTGCAACAGCCGCAATTCATTTTTCGTGCACCATGTTGGAGGGAACATGTGTGGTAGGAACTAGGAACTAAAGCCCTCGTGTATGTTTCCTGGGACCCACGCCAGCGAGAGACATCTACATTCCGATTGGCTGGCGGTCATTTACAGCCGAAATGCTGCTAGCTCATTTGCATGGAATTGAGCTGTTTTCAACTCTCATTTACAGCTTTACAGCTTTACAGCCATCGCTCAAGCGTTGTATCGCTCCTAACGCTTCATAGCTTTTGGTGTGAACGCCCAGTAAGGGCATTAGACGGCACACAGACACTCACACAGCAATTTGGAATTGCCATTCCAAAATGTCCGTCAACTGCAGCTATCCGGCACCTGAAGTTGCAAGGGGGGCACACAAAGAGGTCCATTGGGACCCATAATGTCGGTCAGGAAAGATTTAGCTGTACAATGAAAATTTCGAAAAATCTTCTTCACAACCATAGCTTTAAATGACAAACAGTTTAGATTTTTATGATCTATGGACTATATTCTTATCTATATCTATCTATATCTATCTTCTTGCTTGAATAAAACCTTTTGAATTGGCATTGATTGTGTAAAAAGTGGCCTAGTTATGGCAAATTCAAAATTTTTGTATCAAGCCCAAGTCAGCAGTACCCTGAAAATCCAGAGTTCTCGCGAGAGCACAATTTGAATTTGCTCAGCAAGTCACTATGGGAACGAGCAATATACTCACTCCCCGATGGCCCAAACTCAGAACATTAACCAATCACATCGGTGTATCTGATATAGGCGGGCCAAAAGCGTTGCTGTTTAACCAATCGTATACGGCAAGTCTTATCTACTGGTTAGCTCCACTGGTCTGGATACTTCACCCCTTGTATTCTTCAGATTGGTCGTAGTGTTATCCAATTGCTTGCATTGATATTATTAAATGCATGCTTGGTTCCGCCCCTTGAGTTGGGCCATTTTCATTACTCGTTGCCAGACCCTACAGCTTTCTAGATGTGGGTCTGGATTTCAAGTCAGCAGCAGAAGGAAGCAGACTTGTGTTCATAATATGCATGTGTCCCCCCGTTAATATACAACGCCATGGACTGTATTATGTGTTACGTGTTTAGTTTGCGTGTGTTTAAACAGATGGGTGCGCACACACATGCGCACCAAGCATCACCCGCATTCATTCATTCTTTTAAACACTCACTCGCGGTAAAACTATGTTTTCTCACAATCAAATACTCATCAATCCTAAAAGTAATGGGCTTGTACACGATGTCTGTGTCAAGAAATGTTTGCTGTACGGTGTTTGCAGATGCATTGATTTAAAAGTATAACTTCTTACCGCTGTATCATCTTTCCCAAATCATTTAACCAACGTTACCATTTACCCTAAAATGAGATTCTGTTTTGGAAGGCATGGATATGCTTCGTTCAAGTTTATTATTGTTATTATTATTATTATTATTATTATTATTATTATTATTATTATTATTTTAATGCATGGCATAGCCTACTACAGTGTTCATTCATGCAGCCCCTATGGAATTTTTTTTTTCCACAATCTAGATGCTATTTCTATGCAGTTTCACACATATGAACAATCTTTGACATCATAATATTTAAATCAGGCGAATCGTTTGCATGTTTGTGCTGTGTATAGCCTACGTGTGTGTAAGCGTATGTTGCAGTTCCGACCTGCCATGGCACGTCAAAATAGCAACACCAACTGCGCTATCCGCTAGGGCATTTAGACCAGGTATTTTTCGGTCAGTGGTGCAATTGCTTTTTGGATCACTTAAATAGCACCAAGTATCATTTGCGCCAGAACACGCCCCTGCTTTTTGCCGACATGCCTCTCCAGGCGCAAGTGTAGTGGCGCCTGGTTGCTGCGGGGGTGCAAACTAGCAACAATACATGCGTCTGTGTAGAAAGTAAATTGCGCTGGGTGCAAGATAGGGCCCAGAGTGTGTGTGTGTGTGTGTGTGTGTGTGTGTGTGTGTGTGTGTCTGTGTGTGTGTGTGTGTGTGTGAGAGAGTGTGTGCATGCTTTCATGTGATTGAATGTGTGTTGATGTATTGTAGAGGTACAGCGTCTGCAACATGGACCTTGGGACACCGGTTCAATTCCAGCCTCGTCCCAACATTCTGTGGAATAGACTAAGGTTTACTGTGTAAGCCTGTGTTACGGGTTTACTGTGTTACAGGTTTACCGTGTTACAGGTTTACCGTGTTTCAGGTTTACCGTGTTACAGGTTTACCGTGTTACAGGTTTACCGTGTTTCAGGTTTACCATGTTACAGGTTTACCGTGTTACAGGTTTACCGTGTTACAGGTTTACTGTGCCCAACCCATGATTTGCTTGAAAAGGGCGGCTGCTGGGCTAGGCGGTGCGTGTGCTGGGAATACCTCTACAATTGCTGGTCTTTCTTTGTTTCTGCAGGCTCGGATTGAGCATTTTCGCCAAGTTATGCAACACATCAAATGCAGGAGTTGTATATGATGTGTGTGTGTGTGTGTGTGTGTGTGTGTGTAATTCTCATTAAGCAGAAATTGGGTGGATAGATTACAAGGAAGTAAACAGCTTTATTTATATTTGAATATATCCTTGCAACTCAGCATCTTCGGGGTGTGGTCTGAATCCTCGGCCCCCCAAAATCCGTAGCCTTACTCAGTTGAACCGTCGCAATGAGGCAAATCTACACTAACTGGTAACCCACTTGGTTATGTAGGCGGGAGGCTCCACCCATTAAATTGGAATGAATGAATAGAAGACCATTTATATTGGATTGCAATGGATAATGGAACATCATTTTCTGATGCTCAATGCACACCTTGATAACTCAATGAATTACAATCAGAACTAAATTATGGATATCAGCTACAGAAAGCCCCCCAGGTACCACACCAAGTGCTCACAACTTCTGCAGAACCTGTAATACAAAGTTGTTTTAAAGCCTTTGTTGAACCAGCAGAAGTTCCCTGTGATATCTGTGATGTGTCTTATCTCTTACTGCCACACCCACCTGAGCCTCACCAGAGTCACAGGCCTGAAGAGACATCGGCTGGTCGATCCTATGGACCGTCTGGAGGACAGGGTGTGTAAGAAACACGACCGACTCCTGGAGCTCTTCTGCCAGACTGAACAGGTGTGTGTCTCTCAGTTCTACACAGAGTGACCACAGGTACCATCCCAGGAATATGAAGTAAAGATGGCCCGGCTGGGGAAGATAGAAACAAGAGATAACTACAGAGGGATAAATAGCGAGGGAATATTTTTCTCTTTTTTTTTCTATTTTGGAGCCCATGTCCACTTCCTCCAGACCTTCAGATCCCTGAAGAACCCTCCACACCCCAGGAATTGGACAATGGTGGAGGTCTGTCCTCCGTGATACGTAGGGACCCTGAGGAGATCCCTGGAGGAGATCCTGAAAGTGGAGACGAGGAAGCTGTGCTGAACTGAAGAGGGTCCAGCAGTATGAACCAGATGTGACTGACGGAGCTCTACCCAGGCCCACTCTGTCTGAGGATGGGAAACAAGTATACAATGGAGGACCGAAGAAGCTCCCAGACAAGCCTAAAATATTTAAATGGGGTGAATGTGTTCTCGATCGGCAGAGCTCGCCAGAAGATCAACCGAAACATTCATGTCCTAACCCCCCCCCAGCGAGGACAGAGGAGGCACACTCTTCTGTCCATCTTGAGTGGTAAAAACTCTGCCTCTTTGATCATCTCCCCTGTCAGTCAACCAGTCTTGGACCTTTCTATTAGTATATTCCCCTGAACCATGTATGACAACCTGATAAAACATGTGTACACTTTTCTGACTTCAATGAAAATATACACAAAGTAGAATGGGGACATTTCTGTGGAATAGGAACATTCTCAGTACAAAGTGGATGATGTTCAGGATGAACTTCCTGTACCACACGTGGCAGTTCATCCAGGCTGGGACCCGGTTCTGTGAGGTCTTAATGCTCTTCTGTCCGTGTGCTGCGCCTTCGTAGAGCGCAAGAGGGACCAGAGAGCCAAGGGAGCATTTCCTGGTTGTTCAGTGTAAACATCTCGCTCTCTCTGCACTCTTATGCACGCTCTCTCTTTTTAAGCGTACCAACAGCACCTTTCAGGGTGATTGTCAGTACGTCAAAGAGAAAGAGGCTGCTTCAACCCACTAAGTGAATTGAATAACGAATGGGAGCAGAGCCGGCGCGTGCAGTGGGGCTCTTCGTTCTCTGCTCCTTTATCCTTTATCTGAAGCCCGCTCGCTGAACGCCAGCTGTTGCACGCACGCGCACATGGCCACTTGCCTGAAATGTCTGGAGTTGCTCCTTGTTGCCCTGGCAACGGTTTGCTGTTTATTTTCGTATCGCTACCACTGCATCGGCAAAGATGAAGTGAAATGAACAACTCTTTCCCTCCCTCCCTCTCTCCTCTCCTCTCTCTCCTGCCTTCTCTCTCTCCCTCCCTGTCCTACAGTGAAGCCAACTATCATCGATGTGGGTATCTATGTCAACAGCATCGGGCCTGTGTCTTCCATGGACATGGTGAGTTAAACCTCATCTCTTCCTCTCTCTGTGTCCTCCCCCGTCCCGCTTTAAATGTATCAATTCTCCCTTTGCCTCCAACATGCTCCCTTTCTGTCGCTCACTCCCTCCATATATTACTCTCTCCCTCTCTCCCCACCTCTTTCTCTCTCTCACTCCCCCATTCTGTCCGGCTCCGTCTATGTTTTTCTTCCTCTCTCTCCCGATCGCTCAATCCCTCTCCCAAGCTCTTACTCCTTCTCTCTCTCCCTATCTCTCACTCTCACACTCTCTCTCTCTTTTTCCTCTGTGGCCATCTCTCTCACAATCTGTTTCCAACAGCACAGTCATGAAGCTGTTAACTAAACCTTCAGTGTAGAATGGGGTGTGTGTGTGCACACACGCTTGTTAGCGTGGAGCCGGGGAGACAGACATGAACCTGAAGGGGAACACACTGTCAACATGAGGAGTTTTTGTTTCGGGAAAACTGCGGAAAAAAACTGCTCCGATCGTCAATTGACGTTTCCTTGGTGATTGGCTGGTTCTATTGTTAGCCCCGCCCAGTTCCAGGTACAGAAAGATGCAGCCTACTCTCAGTTCTAAAAATGAATTCAATATGTTCACCTCATTAACATCTTAATCATTGAAGGAAAACAGCTGTGGGGCAGATCAAACCATCACACCATCTCTCCTGGCTTAAAGATAGAATATGTCATTTTAGGGGGAGGCTGTGTCAGTCAAAACAATAACAGAAGTCGGAGTTCCATGACGTCGTTTACGGTTAAAAATAATCT
Source organism: Micromesistius poutassou (assembly GCF_964030765.1). NCBI lineage: Eukaryota > Metazoa > Chordata > Actinopteri > Gadiformes > Gadidae > Micromesistius > Micromesistius poutassou. Next base: position 6,123,676 of record NC_140294.1, read on the forward strand.
GACGCTTCCCGGCAGTGATCATGTTCACGGACGAGGTAACGAAAGGTGTATTAAAGTTTCATTCACTTAACGTTTAATCCCATAATGTAATTTCATTGTAAGGAAATAGCCTTAACTGAGGTCAAAACAATCACACTAACAGTAACGTTTCAGCGTGTTGAACGTTGTTATAACATAATAGCACATCGCAGAAGGCTAGATTGATATTAAAATGTCACTTTTTACATATTTTGCGTATGAGATCCATTGAAGTGTTGCTGTAACATCACATGCAGAAGCTGATGAAACAGCCATGGATTACTGAACATGGATTATTTAACCCCTTTATTCTGAGACGTAAATAAGACATAATATTTATACTATAACTATATAATATCCACCTTCAGACAAAGCAAACAATGTCCTCTTTCAGTTCATACCCTATTGACCTACCCTATACCCTATTGATCTTTAGTTAACCTTCCTAATAAATACACATTCACAAAAAATAATGATGGGTTACAATGTTGACGTGACACTGAAGATGGGGGGCTTTGGCCATCACATGCCACGTGGGGGGTTGTCTATCGCAGCCACCCTTCTCTTCATCAAAGTTATCGCTCGGCTTATATTGACAATTCTTTGTCAAGTTATTTTTTCTTTTAAAATCCCCTAAACAAACGTTGTGCTCGCTGACTGTTGCCTGGCAACGTTGTTGTTCGGGGCAACACGAGAAAAAGCAATTGTGCCCCTCCCCCCCCCCCCACCCCCCACCCCTTTCTCCCCCACTGTTCCCAGTCGAAGCAGTGGGCGCCTGCACCGCTAATCACGTGAGATGATTGCGTTAGTGCAGCCAGAACAGAAGTGCTTAACAAGTCATTTAGTCACAGGAGACGGGACCACGTGTGTAAAGACAGGAGCCTGGTTCTCCGAGGTACGACGTTCCCAGGGGCCCCAGATGGCCCCCAGATGGCACATAAAGGAACGTGCCTAATGGATTGTGACGGTTGATGAATGGACTTTTTTCGGGGGGGTCATTTGTGAGTTCTGATTGAGGCTTTCTACGGGTTCAGAGGGAAACACAACGTGGACTCGTGAGATCGGGGCGGACTCGAGAATGTCACCGGAAGAGGAAAGGGAAAACCGTGTTGGCCGCTGGACGTGTGTCAGACGGCGTCAGTCCCTGACACGCGGGGAGCGCACGGCCCTGCCCATCACGGCGTTTTGCAGGTTGACACCTTGTGGAGAAGTCGTTGAAGTTGTAGAGAAATGGTGGGTGATGAGGGAGAAACAAAACGTTTAGAAAGAGAGGGTGAGATGGAGAGGGTGAGACGGAGAGGGTGTGAAAGAGGGGGCGATGGAGAGGGTGAGACGGAGAGCACTCCCCCTGCTCCTCCCCCTCTTAATACAGGGAGAGCTCCTGTTGATATTGTTCCTTGTTGGCGCATGGCCGGTCCATGTGGCTCTCTGTCCGTCTCAGACCACACCTGGCACTTAGGAGCTCTGTCCATTAGTCGTCCAGGACATTTGGCTCTTGTTGTCATCACCAGCCACACAAGTACACACACGCACGCACGCACGCACACACACACACACACACACACACACACACACACACACACACACACACACACACACACACACACAAATAACACAACCAACATCAGGGATGCATGCTTTGTTTTTGTTTTTGACTCAGGACTCTGTTCTGAAAAACTGTTCTTTTGCCAAAAATAAACAGACAAGAGATGGATGTGCTGAATAATTGAGTCCAATGTATTATGGAAAGTGTTTGGATGGATGTTTTCAGGGGGGTTCTGGTAAACGAGCCCAGAAGCCAGACACAAACAAGGCACAGTGCGTGTTTGCGTCACAAATTCAAATTTACAAAATGGAAGAGCTCCACCACACACACACACACACACACACACACACACACACACACATTGACACACACACACACACACACACACACATTGACACACACACACACACACACACACACTGACACACACACACACACACACACACACACACTGACACACACACACAAACATCTTCATTCATGCATTTATTATACATGCAAAAGAGGATGCAGATACGCTGAAAAATCCTCCCATACACACATACAAGGCAGGGCAGGCATACACACAAAAATGCACACTACTCAACAACAAACATCAAAGGCTTTGAGGCTCTCCGAAAGGCTCTCTGGTACTGGAAGAAAGAGCACAATGTTTCCTCCTCATGGCCGCCTTTCATTTGGTTTTAATATTCTTAAATCTCGTCGGGTTTTGATGGGCGCTTCAAATGTAGAACTCCCACTTAGTCTAATTGATTCTTCCAAGGGACGACCAATCCCCACAAGCAGAAATGTGGAGGGCTTGAACGAGGGGCCTGTGAGTGGGGGGACACGGCAGCACGGTTAACCAAGAGCCTAATGCCCATTCGGGGCTCTCCTACACGGGGCTTCCCTGACGGAGAGTCTGAACGCTGTCATTACCGGGAGCACATCGCAGACGAGTCCGGCAACATCTTATTTCTGAAGCCACGAAATGCGTGTTCCCAGGGCCGGATGAAGACAATGGGCTTTAAGGGCTGCAGCCCTGGGCCCCGCCCCCATATAGGGGCTATAGGGGCCTCCTTCTGGTAAATAGCCCAGGCCTCAACATTTATTAATCCGGCCCTGCACGTTCCTCAACGTCTTTCGTCGATAGACCTCTGGCTCAGATTTTTGCTGAAAATAACAAATTCAAAGTAAAAAGAATATATCACGACTACGAGGACCACGTTATGGTACCAAAATAATTTCACACCTGTGAGATTGTTGTGAAAGTGAATTAATCCATGTGAAGCCTACAGGGAGAGAGTAAATTAAGCTTGCTTGATTATGATGATATATGATTGAGAGGATATACAACACCCTGTGGGAATTAGTGTCCAGACGCTGCGTTATCCATTTCTGTTTTTTTTTTCAAACTCAACTTAGATGACAAAAACAACAAACAACATAATTTGTGGTCGTTACGAGAAAAGATTGTGCTTTGTGTAGATCAGTAGCGTAGCCAGGATTTTTCGACAGGGAGTTTTTTACATTCATTTTTTTTTATTTTGATAGGCAATTTATACAGCAATTTTAGCAAAATTAAACAACGCGTGATTTCATCACAGATCAGACGATTAATGGCAAACAATAATAGGCTACATTGATAATTGATTATACTTTATTCATCCCCAGGGGGAATTAAAGGCATCATCCATGCATGCAAGCTTTGTAATGTAATAACAAAAAAAGACCGGTCTGTGTAGCCTGAACCCAAAACATTGATTATGAAGAAGGTACTACTCAAAATAACGAAACATAACAAAACAAGTTCTGACCAAGAAGGCTAATGAGTTCAACAAACATTTCAGGGATTTTTAATTTGGTGCGCGCATGTTGAGTGAAGCGAGCGAGAGAGAGAAAGAGAGAGGGATGAACGCGGAGCTAAATCCGTCCTGGTGGCCACTGAATTGGGAGGAAGAGAGGGAGGGTTGGAGAGGGAGAGAGATGCCCAATCACCAGCCTGAATCAGCAGTGATGGGTCGAGCTGGAGAGGCTCGATCACGTCCAGAATTTTGCGAGATATGCCAGCTGCACTCATGTCTTCAGTCGCAACACAACCCACTGCCCGCTTGATTATTACCCGGTGAATATACCGAATGCAGACGGCTACAAGCTTGTGTTTTGCCTGGTCTTTATATTAATCTGCGATCAACACATTATATGTTTTGTTTTATTCATTTAACACTTTTTATTTTACGCAACAGCAGAGCTGCGACAGCCTCCAGCAAGTCGTTATGTGTGTCTGGGCTCAGAACGCTGTGGCCGCCTACATAGCTTTACCCAATCAGAATTAAGCGCAGAATATAAAAAAATGAACAAAAAGAGCATTTCTGTAAATATTTGTAATATATTGATGGGAAATGTGAAACGGTTGTCTCACATTTCTTATGTCGTCTTTAATTTTGGGAGGGGGGAGGTCCAGCTATGGGTCCTCTCATGATCAAGAGGTGCTGTAGGTAAGATTGAAGAGCTATTATTTTAGTGTAATTTGTCAGAAATTGCCTCGGCATCTGTCAGCTATATGTGAATGAAAGTATGCGTAAGAATATGACTCATATGACATATGAAATGAGTCCATTTACATTTTACCTTTACACTCCCAACAAATTTCTGACCAATCAGATTATCTTTCCCATGATTGGTTTGGGGAATACATCTGGTCTTTGGATAACAGGTGCGTGAAATGCAACACTTCTCAATTGCTGAAAAACAAAGGGAGGGAGCAAAGAGGAAGGGTTTGTTTCTTTCGTTTATATTATCTCAAAATCTTTCTCTCATTAAAGCTTTCAAATCTTAGCCATAGCACCTTTAAGCCCATCACTCTCCGACATAAGTCGTTTCTGGTTTCCTGGTTCATCCGGGGGTGTCCAGGCTGACATTTGTCCCTACTTCTTGACAGGTGAGACAGATATTTTCCCCCCAAAAGGAGTTTTTAATGAGCCCTTTTTGCAGCTCGGAGCACAATTAGGTGGAATTGCTGCAGCTTAGTCAGTAACTCAACTAGAAGGTGACATTGAGTGCTTTTTAGCGACAGGTCGGCTTATGTTAGCTACTGGTTGGCTAATGATAGAACAGTGGTTTTAAGTCAAAGTTGGTAGTCGTGAGAATGGTGAATACTTTGCTTTTTGAATCAAAGCCCATCATTTCTGGGGTTATTGTAGATTAGCCCATTCTGCCGGCGATGTGAGTTTGCCCTGCAGAAGGGTCTGGAGAAGAGCAACACATTTCTTTCTAGTTTAGATATGTTTTTGTGGTAGCCAATCACCAAGCTGGCTTTTCCCCCTGGCGCGCTATTGGCTGGTTTAACACAATGACGACAGGGAAGCGACGGCAAGCAGCCAAATGTGTACAGAGTCAATTTAACTCCGCCCGTTGAACACGCCTCTTGTGCTGAAGAAAATGACAGCAGCTTCCCCAGACCAACATGCAATCTACGATTGAGCTTGGTCTGGCAATAGCCAGGCTAGGGTTAACGTGAAGGTTTTAGGTTATAAGTACATAATATGGCAGATTTCAGTTGTGAATGAAAGTATGTTAGCTTGAAGGTTCTAACCCTTTTTATTTATTTTTCTGAAGTGAGATTAGTTAGGTACATAATACATGCATATAGTACATATAGTATAGGTAAGTAAAGGAGATTGCAAAAAGTAATTGAAGGTTTTGTAGATTGGTAGAAGATTGGTATTTCAGATGAGTCTGACCACGTAATGTTGTTGAGGTCAGAGACAGGCTTGCCATTCGGTCCGTTTCGCCAGTTATTTGCCGCTCTTTTCCGTGCTTGTATGGGTTACATGCTGCCATTCCGACATGCTGCCAGTCCGACATACCGCCAGTCCGACATGCCGCCATTCCGACATGTCCCCATTCTGACACCTTTTAGTACCGCCATTCCGTCTACCAATCAGTGGTGCCAACTTCAGGTCAACATTGGGGGATCATAAATATTTCGTTCAAATGTGTTCAACCAAAAAGTAGCCATTTCAGTATTATTTATCTGTAATTCATTTGATTAATTTCAAATTTTGGTTGTGATGATGTATGAAATAACCCATTCCATCAATTGACGACTGCATTTGACAAATGTTTAATGAGTGGCGGGGAGTGCACTTATTTAACATGCCCTGGGAATGTATAAATATTCTATGAAACTTAAAACTGGACCATTTATTTGTTAGAGTTGGATTTAAACTCAATGCAGGACCACTATTGGAGTGGATTGGACGAACATTTGAACAAAATTAATTGTTAAGAGTGCTGCGGCAGAACAAATCAAGGAATGGGCACAGTTAACTTCATATCAGCCCAAAGGCAATACAATGTGCTTTACAAAGGAGACAGGCGAGAATATAGCCTAGACCCACCCCTTTACACACAAATTCTCGAAGTGGATCAATAAAAATAAACCAACAGTTTTTGACCATAGAAGGCAAATCCGTTTAACATAGACTGTTAAACAGTATCCCCGACCTCGGAGATGATCAGGGCCCATTTTAACGAAACCTTCTTAAAGCCTTCTTAACACTACGTCATTCGTAACCTCTACTTTAAGTTCTACCTTAACATCTTGCGTGTTTCCCGAAACGTTCTTTGCTACAAATCTCTTCCATACGTCGTTTGTTGGTAAGGTTGGTCTGAAGCGCTCGTAGAACCTTCTTAGCTCTACTGTAGTGATGGTTCAGCTCCTGACGCTAGTCTCCGCCACTGTACAGTAATCTTTAGAAATCCCCGTTGCCCATGGAACTGCCACAGGCAGTGTTGTGTTTCACCAATATACAGTAGCCTACAGTACATATACGGTACAGCAGGGGAGGTCAGCTTCCCAACATTTAGAAACAGAATTGAAAAGTCCAAGTGTGAATTGGGTCAGTGGGGATTTGGGGAGAGACTGGAGTGATGGGTCGGTCGTGAACAAGCTGGTTCACAGAGCCGGCTCTTTTAACTGGGATGATGGGAGTCGGCTCCCGGCCGCGATCCAAAATATTTTTTATATAAAGTTTGCCGAGGCAGAATGACATGAAGATCTCTGCGCTACGGGTGCGCCGTGCATGCTATGCGTGTGTGCAGTGACGCACTGTCATGTGCATGCATGCAACCAATCAAGTGTGGATAGACAAGGATCATTTAAGCAAGGGCGGGGATGCGCGTTGTGCTCACATGAAATTAAAACAATCGACTACAGCAATTTATTGATATGAGAAAATGTCATACTAATAAGATGTATTGAATAATTGAAGTGATATATAGGCCTACACATACGAGTCAAAACGGGCTACATTTGGCTGAATTATAAAAGGTTTAAGTAATAAGGTAGGTAATATGAAGAGCCGTTTGGGAGCCGAAAGAGCCGGCTCTTGTTGGGTAGCTGATCCTAATGATCCGGCTCACTAAAAATAATGGAAATTCCCATGTCTTGGGCCAAAGATCCACAGCGAATGAGGGTCGGCGCCTATCCCCAATGAGGAATGTCAGTGTAAGGACACTACAGCGCATGAAACTAAGAAATAATCATATTAATTAATTAAGTACAATGATAATAGTTATGACATTTATATCAATTACCTCATGTCGGAATGGTGGGTACCGCCACTCCGACAATGGAAACAGAAATTGTCGGAGTGGTGGGACGTTTGAAAACAATGGAAGTGCCGCCACTCCGACATTTAGACGTTAATGTCGGAGTGGGGGTGTATCGGAATGGACGGTAGTCCCCACTTGTATGATTTTATTAGTTCAAATGGGGCCGACTCAGAGAGGACCGAGAGCAAAGACAGAAGTCACAAAAGATGGCGGGCTCGTTACTGAAGAGAGAACTTGTTAGTGACCTGCCACGCTTCCATTATCCTCAGCCTGGGGATAAATGTATGTCGTTCAAATCCACCAATCTAAACCTGTTCGGAGAAACAGCAATACATCAAGTATGTCAAGGGTCCGTCTAACAAAAACAAAATGGTTAACAATTGTTTACTTCTCAGTGGAAGTTGTGACAAGTTAAGATATTAAAGGTTAAGGTATTAAAATGTGTACATTTTAATTATAAATGTGAATTATATTTAGTATATACAGTTTGTTGTACAAGATAATCATGACCAATGAATCCTGCTTTAAAGTGTGCACACATCCAAAAAATAAAAAGACAACAAAAAAGATTTTTAAAAGTGTCACGCCGTCCACTTCTGCCAACTAGTGGGGGTCAGTCTCATCATCCATTCATCTCCCAAGCTCTACACTTGGGAGTGGTGATCGACAACAGAATGGACTGGAAATCTAACACTGAGGCTGTGTACAAGAAGGGGATGAGCAGACTGTATTTCCTGAGGAAGCTTAGATCCTTCGAAGTGTGCAGCAAGATGTTGGAGATCTTCTACCAGTCTGTTGTTTCCAGCACCATTTTCTTTGCTGCTGTGTGTTGGGGCAGCAGCATCAGAGCCAGCGACACCAACAGACTTGATCAAATGATCAAGAAGGCTGGCTCTGTACCTGGTCTCAGGCTGGAGTCTTTTGAGTCCGTGGTGGAGAGGAGAACGCTGGAACAAACTGTTAGCCATCATAGACAATGATCAGCACCCTCTCCATCACACAGTGGTCAGACAGCGGAGCGCCTTCTCTCACAGGCTGCTCCAGCTCCGCGGTCCAAGGGACAGATACAGGAAACTGTACAATAACAGCTAAAACTCTGGTCATAATAATAAAAATAATACAGTCTCAAAGCACCTTATATGTTTTATCTGTTCATTTGCACCTTATATTTCTACTTTCTACTTTGCACTACAATTATACTGCTTATTTATACATTTTTTATATTACATTTTATATTGCTTAATTTTTCTATATATATATATGTCAAGGTTGTTTCTTGACATATGTGTTAATAATATAATAAACATGTTCATTGTGAGAGGACTTTTAAAAGCACTTATAAGAAATGTGTTAACTATTTATTGATTGCTTAATAACATTAAAGACCGGGTAAACCAAAAATAATTATGGGTTTTGAGTTTATAATACCACAGGAAAATATATTATTAACCACCCTGCAAAATTTGAAGGACTAAAAAAATCGCGAAGTATATAAAATTATGCTTCAAAGTTGATGAAAAATGAGCAGTAATCCCTGGCTCAGGACGGTGGGGGCGTGTGCGCTGCAGGCCAGGAAACCACGCCCATCACCGGAGAGGTCCAACGGGCAAGCTAGCTGCAAACTGACAATTCAAATCAGACTCGTGAGCGGTAAAACCATAGACGGGTGAAACCACAGAATGCTAGTGCGCGGTTAATGTATTTATACCTAGAGGGCAGCAGGGGGCGGGTTTATGTGAGTAAGACCGCTTTACGTAACGCGGTCCTCGATGTAGACCCGCCCATTTTAAACCTGCACACAGAACATTCTCTGAGGCCTAGCTCCTCAAGGAAATGATGAATGGGAAAAATATTTTTTACATGTTTTGAGGGACACATTTAAGGCCTAATTAATATGATAAGAAGAAAAATACTGAATTTGGTTTACCCGGTCTTTAATACAATTCTTGAGTTTCAGAGCAAATCTCATTGTGTGTGTTTGTGAGTGTATGTGTGTCTGCGCTCACATGTTCAGTGTTAAAATATGTAGTATATATATTTTTTACAGTCTGAGTATGACTTGTATGATCTGTTTTGTGCCTCATCAGATCCTTTAAATGCTTTTATTTTGAAGATAATTGTAAAACTAGAAGTTCTGTTTATGACAGTGGCTGATGGCTTGCTGCCCATGCTTGACGAAGTGTTTGACAAAGGTTTGGAGAACATGTCGGAATCGTCAGCATCCCAAACAAGGTCTGAAAAAAAACGACTGACAGAGGAAGAGGTCCGGACTGGAGGACGACTTTTCTGGTAAGTTTAAGAATGGAATGCTACGGTAACGTTAGCTGGTTCTAGCTAGCTAGTTGTTTGCTAGTGAACTTTTTTGCCTTACATTACTTTCTTTCAGAGGCTTTGGCGTGCTCAATTTTTTGAGCTAATGTTTAGCTTATGCTATCATATGAAACAAGGTAACCAAACATATCTAACACTAACAATTGTCTCATGCTAGCTTGTCAGGGAGGGGCCAAGTAATGCTCCCAAATCTGTCTAGTCCACGATACAGATTAAAATTAATCCTAAATTGTTATTTCTGTGCTGACCCCAGGTGCTGCCCAAATATCAATTATCTGAATGTAAGTCAATAATATTTTTTTTCAAAAATGTTCACCATTACAGAGTAGATATACTTTGTTACATAGATATGTGTACACTGTGTGTCTGGAACTTCAGGGACACCTTCCTTGTAGTGAACTGCACCCCCTTTTGCTGAATCCATGTCTAAACGGCTTAATTGCTTATTGTAACCTGTCTGCTAACTGTCTATTGTGGTCAATGTTCTTTGTGTTTCTTTATACAGTAACAGCCAGAAGAATCCTCAACCATCCCCTGAGGCCATGGAGAAGGCGGACTCGGATTTGTCTGAGTCGAGTCCATTGTCTTCTGAATTTTTACAATTACATAATTGTTATGTGATTTTCTTTTTAAGTTTTTAAAAGTAAAATAAATATATTTTTTTCAAAAGAGCTATCTTAAAGTGTGTTTTTGTGCTTCACCACTATAACATTGTATTTGCAGTATATGTCTTCTTTTTTATTCACATTTTATAAACCTTGATAACATATAGTACTCATCAAAGGTTTAACAATGACATAATAGGTTAACTATAAGAAACTCAATGCAGCTGCTTCTGTCTTGGTCTTTTGTACGTATAGTGGTTTGGGTTCTCGGTTCCAAACCCCCAGCTCCCCCTATGCATACACCCTACTATGTGAGGCCCAACCCTAACCCTGTATCTGAACTGAACTGAAAGGGAGTCAGTGTAAGTTGCTTTGGATAAATGCGTCCTTTAAAGTGTTACGTTCTGCGTGGGGGCGATTCCGTTTTACAGCAGAGGAAGGAGGTAGAAAGTGTTGGATAACATCAGGTGCTAGAAGCTGTGTGAAGGGGGATACTTCCAGTCCTTGAGGCCCGCTGGGTGGATTTAAAAAGAAGCCAAAATGGCAGCCGTGTCATCCGTCCCCCAGGTGTAAACCGGTCGCCTTTAAAGGTCGGAGGTTTAAGAATGAGGGGGTTGAGCCACTAAAGTGGCTTTTGGACTTGAGGAACATGATAAATTAATGAAGAACCATTTAGTAATTTCATCAAAGGCCATTTGCAGTGACTTTCAAATAGGCTACATGCAGTGGTGTATAGTAACAAAGTAGAAATACTTCTTTACTGTACTTAAGTAGTTTTTTTTCGGGATTTGTACTTTACTTGAGTATTTACATTTCTAGCCACCACTTTTGCTCCGCTACTTTTCCCCTTTGCATCTTCATTACTCGTTACAAAATAAAAGCTGAAGAAATTAGAAATGTCATGACGTTTGGACGTGGGAACAGCAGGTTTGGCCAATCGATGGTGGTCCATTGGTAACGTTGGTCAACCCACCACGGTTATATTTCGTTTAGACTCACGGCAAGTGTTGCCAATAACGTTAGTATTAAGGGGTGGGAGATGGGCACCTGTCCAATAGTAATTAGGGGCGAGAGTGGGCCATTAGACCTGTCACTCAAACCTCTGCGCCAGTTGTAAGGAGATTTGATTGAAGTTCTGAATTTAAAATCATTTTATGCATGAATATTTCTTCATGTACTAAACATACATTTTCTGTGGCTGTGACCCTGCACACACAAGCGTGTGCGTGTGTGTGTGTGTGTGCATGTGTGTAAGATGGCTAAATGGTTAATATTGCTAGCACATATTGCTAGTCACATCATCGAATGTAATAAAAGTTCAAATTAAAATTCAAACGATGTCAACTAAAAACGGGGTCGTGACTTTTACTTTTACCAGAATCATTTTCTGGCGTGGCTTCCGGGTACTTCTTCCACCACTGGCTACATGTCAGTTTGGAGGAGAAAGGGGTTAGGCTTCTGGCTCAAGGTAGTGCTGTGGACATTGGGGATTAGACCTAGTCATTTAGCTATCTCGCTATCATCTTCCTCCTTCTCTCATATCTCTCATTTCTCTATCCATCCACCCCGCGCTGCCTGTCTGTGTTCAACGATTGCTATTTCTCCGCCTCTGTTGCACGCCGTGTTTCTGTACATTTGTTCTACTACAAGAAGTGTGTTGCATGTCTGAACAATGTTTAGTCTTACTGTAACTATCCCTCCTTCTGAATCCGCTAGGTTGGCCGTCGCACTATAGCCAACAGACAGGCGTTTCTACTCGGTCGAGTGCATCCAACTAATATAAACATGAGTTTAGAAATGAAGAAAGCCGTTGGTGTTCGGATTCGGTTGATTTTAGAACATCAAACAAAGCTGTGACGCGTCCAACAGAATTGGACACGTTTCGAGAGGTCAGCGTCAACAGGGGTCAAAGTTGGAATTGCTGGACATTTGAACACAACATGAAATCTAGGCAGCCCGCTACGCCCCGAGTAGCTCATAGCTACCAGCTCGTAGCTACCAGCTCATAGCTACCAGCTCATAGCTACCCAGCTCATAGCTACCCAGCTCGTAGCTACCCAGCTCGTAGCTACCAGCTCGTAGCTACCCAGCTCGTAGCTACCAGCTCGTAGCTACCCGGCTCATAGCTACCCGGCTCATAGCTACCAGCTCATAGCTACCCGGCTCATAGCTACCAGCTCATAGCTACCCGGCTCATAGCTACCCGGCTCGTAGCTACCCAGCTCGTAGCTACCCAGCTCGTAGCTACCCAGCTCGTAGCTACCAGCTCGTAGCTACCAGCTCATAGCTACCCGGGGCGTAGCGGCTTCAGTCTTCACGGCTCTAGTCTTTCGGTTCAACTTCTCTCCCTATCTTTCTTAGACAATATACTGGACAGAAATCACCCTGTCATCCTTTCCTCCAGCGACGTTAAACACATATCTCCTGTGTAACTACTCTTTCTCCTACCCTTCCCTCTGATGTCAACCACCTCCCCCCCCCATTTTGTTTGCCATCTTTCTCTCTCTCTGTCTGCTCACAGGAGTACCAGATTGACATCATATTTGCCCAGTCATGGGTGGACACCCGTCTGCAGTACAACAGCAGCACCATGAGCATCCTCACCCTCAACAGGTGCTCAGCTCCTGAAAAAACATATCGTTTATATTCTAATCCGTTTAGCCTGTCAGTGTGTTTACATACACACAAACCCTGGTTGTAACACGCTATGTTAGTGGCCATGAAAACATGGTGATGGACCCCATCTTCACGTATTTTTGGGTCTAAATTACAAATGCTGACATTTATTTTTGAAATTGGTCCAATATTGAGTGAGAGCACTTCAGCCTTTGCAGCCAAATGGCTGTAATGTAACCTATGGGCCAATAGCAGCGTTGGGCTTTGGTGGTATTACGGTAACCCAGGGATTTAGAGTTCTCAAGGGTATGATTTTGACTGTTTGGCGGCTAGCCTAGGTTGATTTCCACTGCGTTCAACAAGTAACAATAATGACCACTCTAAAGTGGGGAGTAAAAACTTACAGAGTATTCTTCCCTAAACAGTGGCAAAACTAAAAGGCAATCAAACCGGATACATGTCAGGTTTAAAAATGTTAAAGGTTGTATCAGCGATGTTAGTCCAAAACATAAATAATCACATTTATCAGATATTTAGTATTCCAACCAATCACCGACAAGGGGGTGGGTGTTGCTCTGCGTTCATAATAGTTTTTACTGGATGAAGGAAACACTGAAGGGAGGGGCGAGCTGGCTCTGTTTGTTTGGGATCTCGCTTCAAATACCAACAGAAGTGACGTCACCCAACATCACTGACACAACCTTTAACAATGGAAATACCATTAAAAATGCTGTTTGGAAGTGTATCCCACTAACTCAGAAAAGCTCTGAACTCTGAGAAGCCAGTAGAGTTCTAGTGCAGCTGTGAAGAAGATATACTATATATTTTAAATGTAAAGATTAAATGATGGTTCCTATCTATAAACTACTCTATGGACCTCATGTATTTTAAACCCAGTAAGACTTTTTTGCACATTGCATATTTGACACACTGATTTGTAGGCTTGACAATCTCATACCAATAAACACATACAAAGTGAAATGGAAGGTATTGAAAACTAATTATATAGTATAGTAGTAGTAGTATAATCTACGTCCTCTGATAACGATAATAACAATCAGCCTAGTACTTACTAGGGTGATTGTTACTGACAACATTATGAAAAGGGTCCCTGCAGAGAAATACAGCTTTTTCTATACTTGTGTTAAATGTTAAGAAAAAAGCTTTTATCTTTTTATCCTATCCATTGGTGACATCTAAAGTGAGAGTCCACCCAGAGGAATGACTAGTAATCAGCCTCACATCTGATGGTACAATCAGGGTCCTTGAAATAAAAACGGCAGCAATTAAAGGAAGCAAGGAAGCAATTTTGATATAACATATATATACATATATATGAACTTCAGAACTTCAGATAAAATACACTGGGAGTAAAGCAAGTGGTTTCATTTGACCTTAAGAGAAAATGTTTAATCTGGGGGCAAAACCTAGACCAAAAAATGTACCATAAATGCAAAAACAGAAGCAAACCTGTTGAGTGTGTTAAATGAACTGATGGTCGTTTCTCGGCGTCTCCACACAGCAACATGGTGGGCTTGATCTGGCTCCCTGACACCATCTTCAGGAACTCCAAAAACGCAGACTCCCACTGGATAACGACACCCAACCAGCTGCTGCGGATCTGGAACAACGGAAAGATCCTCTACACTCTGAGGTACAAAATATAACACTGATAAAAAACGAGAATAACATTTAAATAAAAATAAAGATAAAACATGCTTTTATTTGCATAATTCATCCAGATGTAGAAAGGGTACAAAGGGTTTGGAGCTTACACCAGTGATACAACGGCTCATTAGAACAGGTTGCTTTGGCTGAGCTAACTACATGCCATGCTCTTTACAAATAGGTGTAAACTTAAAAGTTACCCTGATATTGTAGTAAATGGGCAAAAAATAAAACACGTAGAACAATTTAAATACCTGGGGGTAACGTTAGATTCAACACTTAGTTTTAAAGGGCATGTCAAAAAGCTGAGTAACACGTTGAAATATAATTTAGCTAATTTCAGATACATAAGAAATTCTCTCACCCTTGAGGCATCAAGTACATATTTAAATGCAATGATTAAGCCCCATTTTTTGTACTGTGTTACATCCTGGTCTCAGGCATGTAAAACAGTTACAAAACCACTAGAGTTATTGTACAAAAGTAGTCTTAAGATCCATGCCAAAAAACCACGGCATTACCATCATTGCCATGTACTTGCCAAATATGATATTTTGAGCTTTGAAAACTTGATTATACACTCAAATGTTTGTCTACTTCACAAAATTATTCATAATGCTTATGCCCCCCCTCTGAAAAAGTTTGTGACACTCTGCTCTGAAAACACAGTACGTCTAACTAGATCTGCTACGAGGGGTGAGTGTAGTATTCCTCAACGTAGAACTCAGTTTGGCAGCTCTTCTTTTTCATGTGTGGCCATGGGTCAGTGGAATGTCCTTCCCACAGAACTTATTCTATGTACAAATCCTCACACATTCTCATGCTTGTCAAAGCGCTGGTTACTAAGTAAGCAAGTTTGCACACATTGTTGAGTATTATGTGAGTGTGTGTATGTGTCTGGCTATGAGTGTGGTTGAGGATGAGTATGATTGTTATCTGTGTATTGTATGTGTATGTGTTTGAATGTGTGATGAGAGTGAGAGAGAGTGTATGTGTTGTTGGTCTCTATTGTGCACTTTATGATTTAGCGCTCCTGTTTCCGTGCTTTTATTAGTACATTCTGTCAATTTTTTAAATATTATGGTTATTATGTCTTATTTCAATTAATCTTAATATTGTATCTGTTTAGCACTTTACCTGCCCAGGGACTACAGGCGGAAATTAGCAATTGTTGCTATAACCTGGCTCAAAGCATCTCTTCTTGTTTTACAAGATTAATGTTTTTTGTGCATTGTCCCTGTTTTAAATAAATAAATTCAATCAATCAATCAATCATTGCCTTCAGCTGCAGAAATACCGACAAACGACAAAAAGAAGGTTGAAACCAGGATTTGTATTAGTGAATTCAAAAGGTAGAGAAAAATGACAAAAAAAGAATGCAATGGTTTATTATATTTATTTCAGACCTTCATTTGTAACTGTATCTATGATTGTAACTATAAAAAAGGGTTGAGGTTAGCAAGGTATTTGATTGACCTTTTTTGTGTTTATTTATTAACTCATGTTTCAGGCTTTATAAAAAAAAACGAATCCATAAAAAATAAATGAGACCTTCAAAAGGGAAACTTCCGAACTTCACCGGCTTAAAGGGGAAATGAAGCAGGAACCACAGAAGAGTTGATGTTGCTTTTCCTTACACTTGAATGCACCTTGGGATAAGAGGAAACATTTATAAAGTTAGTCAGGTGCAGGAGTGCGTGCCTTTCAAGGTCATTCCTGTGTTTCTTGTGGGTCAGCGTCGGCATTAGACTGTGTGTGTGTGTCTGTGTGAGTATGTATCATCTTGTGTGAATGCGTTTGTCACGTGTCCCACTGGTGGACAGCTGGCAACGGATTCCCCCGGTCACATGTCGCTGAGCGGAGCGTTTCTGCTCCGGTCCCGTTCGTCATCGGGGAGCGTACATCGGAAGACGGACGC
>NC_140294.1:6144975-6162672 GCF_964030765.1 Micromesistius poutassou
TGAGAACACATGAAGATCAACATGTTCTAAAACACTTGAAAGAGCGAGGGCGGAGGTGAGCTGCTGCACCACGTTTTGCCCGTTGGCCGAGTAGAGGTCATCGCCATGTAACCATGACGCCCACCCTCCCAGCCCATTGGTTAAACATTTGACCCCGAGCTCAGAGCCGGGGAATATTCCCTATGGCTAGAATTGTAAATGGGTCCCTTGGTTCTTTTGAGGTTTTTTTGCACGTTTGACATTAATCACTAGGATTAAAGATTCAAAAGGAAGCTTAATGATTAAACTCCCCACTGCTCCGAGCTTCCTATCTCCACCGAGCTCCGACGCTGGGGGTAAAGTCTTGTACAATGGGGGCGGGACGCATTTGTGGCCTGTCATTTTGTCTGGTTGCTTTGCGGCGTTGGTGGCCGACAGGTGTAGAAAACATTTAGTGTAGTAAAACAGGTGTCCAACACTAATAACCAGACCCCACATTTGCCAAGACAATTTTGGCTACACAAGGGTACTGAATGTCCTTCCAAAGAAACTGTCCAGGGAAGATGAGGGCATGTTGTTAACGGTCCCTTGAGTGAGGCGTTCATGAACCAGAGGATGAAGGGGCTTTATTAGCCTCAGTTTAACCTTGTTTACCAGCTGCATGTGTCCCATCCATTACATTTTTTGCACATTATTTTTGGTGCCATATGCTCATCAGAGCATATGGATCACGGTCTGATCTGCATAACGCGAGCTGACTCAACGCTCCAAGTTTAAAACTCCTAGGCATCTGTATTTTTGAGTAGATGGCACAGCACAAATAGGGCTTTAAGTGCTATAGGTTGCAGTTATCATAATGATATTAGGTACTAATATATTAGGTAGGCCTACTATATATATATATATATATATATATATATATATATATATATATATATATATATATATATCTTCTAGACTGGTCAGTAACCAGCTGTTAATGCTTACAGCTATGTATCAATAGCTTATAAAGGAAACTTATTGCATAACCTTACCCAAATTAGGGGTTGGCACCACATCTCTTTGTTAATATGCTACCCTCTATTTATTTTGGTTGTGGAGGCCTGATTCTGCCAAATCTTGCAGGTTACACTTTTAAAGGTGCACCATCTGAAGAATTTTAATGACTTGATTTTCATGATTGGCTAACATAAAATTTGTCAGCCTTAAGGAAAAAAAAAAGCAAACGCTGAGAAAAAATGTTGGTTGGTTTCCTGCCGCTTCATAGCACGTCGTGGTATTTGCATTTCCAAAGGAAATTTGCATTCTTGTATGTCATTAATTCCTGCTGGCATCCCTGCTTGTGGCTGGGGTCCGCTGCCCTGCCCTCCACACATGACCTTATGCATGATTATTATCTCTGTGTTCAATCCCCAAAGCCAAGCACAAACGTTCTACTCATTTTCTGCTGAGGTGAGCGCAAGAGGGAAAATAAACCTAATAAACAAAAACCCATTAATTAAATCATTAAATATGTATGCACGTATTTGCCTTTCTTCTCGCTACCTCTTTTCTTTGTAATTTGATTTGGCCCAGCTCGTTTGCAGTGCGTACCGCCAATTAGCTAATCTAAAAATACCTATCATTAATTTACTGGTTTTGACAATCTTGGAAAAGTGCTGCACCGTCTCATTTCTCTCTCTTTCTTTCCTCTATTTCCATTTTTTTTAAATCTATTTCTGCTCCCTTCCCTACACAGCCCTTGTCTGCTGTTATCTACTAATCTAAGATAACACCTAAGCACTAATCTAAGATAACACCTGAGCACTAATCTAAGATAACACCTAAACTAGCATTTTAGCTAACACCTTATCAGTTCGAGAATTGCTGAGGTCATGGGAGCCGTTTTACTTTTTCACCACCCTGCCATTGACTTTAGGTTATGTGGGACATAAAATACCGTCATCTTTTCCAAAGCGTTCTAATTTAGCTTGTTTTTTGTACCGTTGCAACCGTGGCTCCGAGACGGCCGTTAGCTTCGTCCAATGTGCCACCTGGTGAACTCAACACTGGGCCACGGGTCCATGAACCCATCCCCCTTGTGCAATCTAAAACCCAAAGTGTAAAACAACCTATTCATTTTATTATGTTTGTATTATTCGTCAAGAGGAGGAAGCTAAACTAATATAATGGATTTTGTGAAAATATGAAAAAAATATGAAACTCAAAAGCTCCCCACCGAGTTGGGATAGCACTAGCCTATTATAAATCCATCCTGAGGATCATGTGTATCTATTTAAATACCTTTTTACATGACAAGGGGGGAACCAGTTCACCCTCTTTGTATCCAAAAGAGATTGGATGTATCCATGTATCCATGTATCCATGTATCTATGGCGACACTGTTCCAGCCGAGCTCTGTCATAGGCTAATTATGGATGAAATATCGGAACCCCCCCCCCCCCCCCCTTTGATACGTCACAGTGTATGTGTCAGCGCATACTAAAATGTTATTTACTGTATGATTATGTGAATGATTCACTAATTGTGGAGTCACTCGGGTCGCCACAGTGAAGGAAAAGTGCTTCATTCAGTCAGTCCATATGACTGTTTATTCTAACTGTACGTAACGTGAACCCAAATGTGACACGTAGGTCTCCATATATCATGATACTTGTTTTTATAAATACATCCCATGCTCCGATGAGGCCCCTCTGCAACGATCAAACCACAGTACTATTTAAACAAAAAAACACGTAGGCAATATCCTCCTCGAAGCACTCAGTGCGTTTACAGGACACTCAAGAAAGTCGAATTATTGGGTTAGTCCAACTATGATTGGATTATTAAGATGCATGTATACACCTTAGTCGAGCTAAAATCAATCTAATTGGGTTTCTCATAGTCGAGTTAAGACCCCTAGATAATGCGATTCATAGTCGAGTTAAGCGTGCATGTACGGAATGGGATTGGATTATGCGTTGAATTGCGTTCTGCACATGCTCGAGATCTTTTCCCGGGGCCGTGAGCCGGAAGTAGAAGGAGACGATAGTCGTGTTGTTGTTGTCAAGTAAAGACTCCTAGTCGGGTTAATCTCGCCCATGGTGAGAAGGAATTAGGGGAAAGGAACTTTGGCTTTGACTCTCTGAGGTCCAGATTGAAAGGCGACATGGAGGGGAAAGCAATGTTTTCAGCAGACAGCTGTCAGTTCACCTCAGGACCAGATCATTTCTCCGACGCTCCATTGTTCTGACCTCGTATGCGGACTGCTCCGCCGGCAGAGCCAGCTCCTCCGGCTGGAGTCCGCATACGACCGAGAGGTCGGAACAATGGAGCGTCGGAGAAATGATATGGACCCGAAGTGAACTGACAGCTGTCTGCTGAAAACATCTTTCTCGAATGCAGGCGAGTTTGTTGTTGCTGGTGACGTAAAGAGGTCAGCCGGTGGCTCTATCACCACTAGTTGAAATGGGCACAGCGCCACCTATCGTACCGGGGCATGACACGCTTCGGCCAATGAATCGATTTACTCACCGCCATGTATACGCGGACAATTGCCGTTGACCAATTGCGGAGCATAGTCGAACTATGGCTTTAATCGGATTAAGCTGTGCGTGTAAACACACTGACTGACTGTTGTGGTAAACCCGGATGTCTCGCAAAATTAAAAAAACATCTAAAAAACATTTTAAAAATCCCATCCTACCCTTGAATTTGAATTCCGCCCCACCGCTAAAACATGAAGGGACGTGAGTCTACGGCCCACATCAGGGTCCCCTCCTGTCTTAATGAGGTGTCTCCCAAGGGCCTCTGAACAAGGAACCACAAGGGTGCCGACAATTGGTTTTGATGTTTCTAGTCAATGTGGCGGCTCCGCTCAGAGCCCCTTCACCATAGTTACCTTTCATAAGCCTTCTTCACCTTCTGCAATATTGTCTTTTATTAGCTCTCCTTTGTTGGCCTCCCTTCCTTGTAGATGCCTCTTTGTGTGTGTGTGTGTGTGTGTGTGTGTGTGTGTGTGTGTGTGTCTGTGTCTGTGTGTGTGTCCGTGTGTGGATAACCTTTTAATTTGACCTTTGAGTTATAAGCTGTAGCCAGTATGCTGGCGCCTAGTTCACTCTCATCGTTTTCCTGACCATCTTTTGATCTATTCATTTCCCCTTCCTTTGGTTATTTATTTCCCCCACACAACCACTGATGAGTCGATGGCCCTTGTGGCTTTGCCCTTTCTCCCCCCATCTCCTCTTACTCTTTTCTCCTGTGGTGGGCCCATTTGGCCCACGTCTATCAATTCTGTGTAAACTGTTTAAGATAACGTATACTTCTAACAATTAGGGTCATATATTTAAGTAATAAACATACAATTACATACAACAAACTTACAACAAACATACAATAATCCGAGGCTTCACATACAATAATGTGAGGCCTCAGATGGGAGTTCGCCCTGCGTCTCTCTGAGAGCTCCAGTCCGATGCGTTGGCAAAAGAGAGGACTTCTTATACCGTGGCGCAGGTCTCTGACACGCTGAGAACAGCTCTGCTCCACACGTGATGTGTGATGGAAAAATCCATCATGTTGTTTCCCCTTCATCATGTAGGCTCTGTCTCCTATTCCTCGCACTGTCTAGCCACCCTACCTGTTCCTAGTGTTATCTAACGTTAACCTTTGTGCCTGGGGTATACCGGTCACGAGGGAGCAGAGATCCCCTTATGCATTCTGCTACTTGATGAGAATACAGGAAGCTTTGTGAAGTAAACATTATTTGATTTGATTTGAAAAAAAACATTTTCCCATTACACCCCCTCCCCTCTCTCAATCTCTCTCTCCCTCTATCAATATCCATCTCTCTGTCTCTCTATCAATATCCATCTCTCTGTCTCTCTATCAATATCCATCTCTCTGTCTCTCTATCAAACTCTCTCTCTCTCTCTCTTTCTCTCTCTCTCTCTCTCTCTATCAATATCCATCTCTCTGTCTCTCTATCAAACTCTCTCTCTCTCCCTCCCTCTGAATCACCCTCTCTCTATCTCTCTCTGTCGCTCTCTCCAAATCACTCACGCTCTCACTCGGATACGAGTCGGCCTTACTGCCAGGGAAGCAGTTAAAGAATCAACCATGGAAAAGATAACGACGACGAAAAAACAATCAAACGCGTGTCCGTGTGTCCCCTCTCCGATGCGACGGGCGTTCCCCCTCTCACTTGTCCCTCCGTTCCCGCCGTGTGCTCCGCCCCCTGCCCAGGCGACTACGTCCTGATGACGGTGTACTTCGAGCTGAGCCGGCGGATGGGCTACTTCACCATCCAGACGTACATCCCCTGCATCCTCACCGTGGTGCTGTCCTGGGTCTCCTTCTGGCTGAAGAGCGACGCTACGCCTGCACGCACCGCCCTAGGTACCGCAACACCACCCCAACACCACTAGCACCACCCTACGTACCTCAACACCACCCCAACACCACTAGCACCGCCCTACGTACCTCAACACCACCCCAACACCACTAGCACCTCCCTACGTACCTCAACACCACCCCAACACCACTAGCACCTCCCTACGTACCTCAACACCACCCCAACACCACTAGCACCGCCCTGGGTACCTCAACACCACCCCAACACCACTAGCACCGCCCTACGTACCTCAACACCACCCCAACACCACTAGCACCGCCCTGGGTACCACAACACCACCCCAACACCACTAGCACCGCCCTGGGTACCTCAACACCACCCCAACACCACTAGCACCGCCCTACGTACCTCAACACCACCCCAACACCACTAGCACCGCCCTGGGTACCACAACACCACCCCAACACCACTAGCACCGCCCTGGGTACCTCAACACCACCCCAACACCACTAGCACCGCCCTACGTACCTCAACACCACCCCAACACCACTAGCACCGCCCTGGGTACCGCAACACCACCCCAACACCACTAGCACCGCCCTGGGTACCTCAACACCACCCCAACACCACTAGCACCGCCCTGGGTACCTCAACACCACCCCAACACCACTAGCCCCGCCCTGGGTACCTCAACACCACCCCAACACCACTAGCACTGCCACCACCACAGCCTCCACCACTTCCACCTGCCAAGCCGGGAAAACACACACTACGCGAGTGTGTGTGTGTGTGTGTGTGTGTGTGTGTGTTTGTTTGTGTGTAAGGACACACACAGACACACAAACCTACCTTTATTGCCACCTATTCAAACATCCCTTTAACGTAGATCTGTTTTGTCCTATTTTTTCTGGTTAATGGTTTGTACCGGGGCATGCTGCATGGTGATTCTGCGCTTGAAATATAAAGGGGTTGATTGTGTGTAGATGAGAAAGAGAGAGAGAGAGGGAATTACCCCTGTGTGTGTGTGTGTGTTCATGTCTGAGTGTGTGTAAGGCGCAAAAAAAGATGCACACTCCAAAAAATATACTGTGTCTGTGTGTGAGAGAGAGAGAGTTGTGAGGGTTGTGTGTGTGTGTGTGTGTGTGTGTGTGTGTGTGTGTGTGTGTGTGTGTGTGCGTGCGTGCGTGCGTGCGTGCGTGCGGCGCTTGCGTGCGTGCGTGCCTGCGTGCGTGCGTGCGTGCGTGCGTGTGACCACATCCAAGTCACACACTGCCATTCTAGATTATGTTTCCCTAAAAAGAAGACAGCAACTATACATTCCGGCATATTTCCCATGCACCCAGTAATTAGTTATGGATATATTTAGTCTGTTTGGTTACTTATTCATGCATGTGTTTAATTTGCTTCCGTGTTTAGAGTCATTATTCTTTTCTTGGATAAAGTCCTCTGGCTGTCCTGTTGATGGTTAGTGTAGCTCCTGCTTTCATGTGGACAATACGGTAAGAAGAGCTTATTTCCAAATAATTGGGTAACATTTCGTCAAATATAGTGTGTGAATCAAATGGACTTACTTGAACGTACTTAAAAGGATTTGACGAATAAATAACTATATTATATATAATAAAATGGTATAGCGTAAACGTCGCCATCCTTGTGTCATTCGAATGAAGTGTCATTTGAAATATACTGTCTAGTTCTTCTGAGGTGCAAAGTGCTTTCCTCTCCACAAGCTGTGTGGCTCCTGTCCTGTCAGTTGTTAGCTTGTCCGTCTGTCTTGTTCCTGTCTCATGGTTTTCTCATCGAACGTCCTGCCAGTGATGTTGACTGAAATGTCAGGGCAACATTTTAAGCATTTGAAATTGTTACGTTTTCACCAAACGATATGAAGTTGCATCCAAAGTTTGTTTGTTTTTACCAACCTTTGAGGTTCTATTTTAGTTTTTTGTTTTCTTCAGTGATATTTAAATTCAGACAATGACAATAAGTTAGTATTTGTCTCTTATATTGGTAACCCTTCCTTTTACAGTCCCCTAATCACTAGGTATTTACCCGGTAAATATATGGTAAATCATAGTATATTATTGGGTAATTACCACTGTAATAAGAAGAAAAACCTAAGAAAAACACTATTACCCATCAACTCAACTAAGTACCATGTAGTTGTGACTGTTTTAGGTTGGTAATAACTCAGATATAATTGCGTACTTCCTAGGCAAGTAGGCAACCAGTTCTTAGAAACACCTCTTCTATTACCCATAAATTCAAGTGTAGTCATCCAAGGTTTATGTAGGTAACAGCCCAAGTACTATCTATGTACTATCTAGATGTACTATCTAGAAATTAACATAGTACTTCCCAATAAATTACTTTTTCTTATATAGTTATTGTTCATAGCAACACCCATTTATAAAGGGTTCATTCAATTTACCTTAGAAACTATGGAATTACAGCACTACTTACCTGGTAACAACCTCCGCAGGAACAGTTTACCTCTAGTGTCATGGTACGTCTTCTTAAATACTGGGTACGAAGCTGTTTGTTTCCATGGTGTTACCACATCCTTTGTAATATAATATTCCATTGTCCATGCAGTGAAATGGAACTTGTACCATGTATGTTCTGCAACGTTACTTAGTAAATCATTTTACCCAGTGAGTAAGTAAGGCGTTTTCAGGCTCTGAACGCACGCAAACTATTAGCGTAGCACAGCCGGTGATGTAAGTATTGAGCGTTTGTGTGTGTATGATAGGTGTACTGTGGATGTGCGGGCTGTCCTTCCCCTGTCCGCCCTCCAGCAGGCATAGATCGGTTATTACTCCGATAGGAGGGAGGGGCGACGGCCTGGGAGGTATGCTCAGAATAAGAAACATACACTTAGCCGTGTGTTTTTAAACAAAGCAGATTTGATACAGTTGATCAGGAAGTGCAGAATGGAAGCTATGCCAACTTAGCGATTCGCGAGTGGAGGCGGTAAAAAAACGGCAAGCTTCCTTTGAGAAATGTTCTTAAAAACATAAATAATTACAGTAAAGAATAGCGGTTGCTATGGCTTTCTTTCTCTAAACCCATCTCACATTGACATTAAAGAGCTAAGTCTCTGACAGTCTCTTGGTCGCAGGCTGGCTCTTCCCCAGGCATAGGAATCTAATTGAATGTTTACTTTCTTGCAAAACTGAGCAGAAATCAGCCGGGAACGACTGCTGAAGCTTTTCCATTTTGTTCTTCTTGGTCTGTCCTTGTATGTTTCCTTCCTTGTACTGTCAATTGAAAAAGCTTTCAATAAATATTCAGATTTCATTTATACACAATAAGAACAGTAACGTTCAACAATGTTACCTTTACTCTCACTCTTATTTTTCACAAGGCCTTTAACAACAACGGGATAATATTGAATTTGGCTATTTAGGTAATTAGCCGTCGCTTCCAGTGAATTCTGACACTTCAATGCTGAGCAGGTAGGAGGTGGCAATGAGGTCTAGATCACTAGACGCACCGCACCGTCTGCAGCGCACATCACCCGCTGACAGCGGAGCTGTAGCTGACCGCCTGTCTGCATCGGAGAGCATATTAACGTGCGCTTGGCGGCAGTAGCTCAGGAGGTAGAGCGGGTTTGGTTAACCCTAACCCTAACCCTGGTCCCTGAGCAAGGCACCTCACCCTAACTACTCTTGGCAGAGAGGTGTGGCGTCCCCTGTCTGTATAAGCTATAGAAAGGATTTATGATGGTAACCCGTCATTACTCCCGAGGAGACTCAACTTATTTTCCTAACGTGCTCTCTTGCTATGGATCTGGATCATTTGTCTCCAGTGGTGGCTCCTGAAAAAAATGATAATGATTATGGTGACCCATTCAATCGGTGATTCATTAAGCAAGACCGTATCAATTTGTTGTTAGCTGATTAACTCATACAGAGATCCTTCTTGTGTCCACTAGATGGCAACTCCATAAACAAAAATGGTGTAGCTTCACAATTAATTATTTACATGAATCTAATGTTGTTTGATGTAAAATAGCTAAACAGGACACAAGATATGTCTGGCAACAACATAAAGTCAGGGGCAGCATATGGGTCAAGTATTTATTGACTGACATTGAAAGAATTGGCTTACAAAAGCAAAATAAGTTATCACAGTGGTACATACAAATACAATCATTTTACATTCCTCAACATTGCACAAACAATGTCTTTTCATACACAAATGAAATACAAAATCAGCTGACAAAATCAGCAACATTTCAAAGGTAGTGCAGTCAAATTATCTTGGAGTTGTTGGAGTTGAGTGCCAATGTTCACCCTCCCAAGAGCCATAAATCTCATCTCGATCTGTCACACCAGTCGATTCCCTGCGCCGTCTGACAGCCTCCGTCAGGGTGGGAGAGGGGCAGCGGTAGCAGAAGACTGCGTTAGCTTCTTCACAGCCTTCTAGACTGCTTTTCCTCTCGTACCATTTTTTTTGAAAATCCTCTGATGTCATTTTTGTAGAAACCTGCTTAATTATTACATTTGGTCCTGAAAGATCCTGATTGTTCTAATGCCAATTTGTCTTAATTTGATCGCAGACTAAAAGGAACTTCTTTCAAAGACACGACGGAATTGCACTACAGTCGCAATCTGGAAAGTAGTACGTGACTTGATGGAAGAAGCCCCCTCCCTCTCTTTGCTCAGTTACGTATGACACAAGCGCGCTGGGGCGAGCCCCCCGGACCCCATAGAGAACCCATAGCATTGAAGGCTCTGTTTTTCGAAAAGAAAAAAAAAAACATTTTACATGAGAGTCAAGGAGAGACTCCTGGGGTGATTTTACACGTGATTGAAATCGACCCAAAGAGGCGGGACCATTTGAAACATGACTTGAATCTGACGAATCTGATTGGACAATGACAGAACACTGTTAACTACTGTTGCTATGATAGAATTGGTGAGAAAAAAAAATCCCTCTTTCTCCCCGTTGGTAGTGCATCGCCCAAATCGCCCCTATACACCGTCCGCCCCTGTTTGTCTCTAAATATGTGCGTTAAAATGATAGATTTAATCTGTATAGAGTCATTGCAGAGCAGATGTTGGCTGTGGATATTAATCCTGATAATGGCTTTAATGGCCGTTCCATTCACCTCGGAACTTGGGTTGACCACGTTCCAGGACAAAAAGTCTGAAAACCTCGACGCTATTTATTATGAGCAATACCAGTTCTACCTGGGTCAGCCCTTGTCAGCAATACCAGTGGATCATGCAGTACAAGTAGCCTCATATTTGTTTGCATACAAACACTGTAACATGTCCACAGATAAAAGTTGGACTGTACTGTGCACAACTGATTTAGGAGACATAAATAAGACAGTAGTTGTTAAATACTGTAATAACCGTATTTAACAACGTCTTTCACTGCAGCTACAGCTTCCATCTTGGATGCTGTGGGGGTTTGAATTAACGTAATTCGGATTTCCTCCCAGGCCACGGCTATTTACAGTTGCATCGGTAACTGTATACACTTGGTAGCTTGGCTGAGTGCTAGCACCGCTATCTTTAGCCTTGCTGAATTGATCAGTCAAACTTTATTTATTGTTGAAACCTGGCTCAAAGGTGCGCAACAACAAGAGGGAGATCACACATAGTCTTGAATTAAACACATAATGTTGAATAAAGGATATAGAATGAAATGTGCTTGTCAGTAGATCAGTATGTCTGCAGTGTGTGGGTACATGTGGAGGATGAAATGTAGAAGTGATACAACTAAACACAAATGACAGAAACAATGTCAGTCTGCAGGCCTGGGAGGAAAGTGAGCCAATTTGACAGGCCTGCTTATAGGCTCCTGAGCCAAGCCTGCTTTATATGCTCCTGGGCCAAGCCTGCTTTATAGGCTCCTGGGCCAAGCCTGCTTATAGGCTCCTGAGCCAAGCCTGCTTTATAGGCTCCTGGGCCAAGCCTGCTTTATAGGCTCCTGGGCCAAGCCTGCTTTATAGGCTCATGTGCCAAGCCTGCTTTATAGGCTCATGTGCCAAGCCTGCTTCATAGGCTCCTGGGCCAAGCCTGCTTATAGGCTCCTGGGCCAAGCCTGCTTATAGGCTCCTGAGCCAAGCCTGCTTATAGGCTCCTGAGCCTATGAAGACAGAGCAACCAAAACACAACCACAGAATACACACAGCAGCTTCAACAAAACAACAGAGGCGACCCTGTTGCCATCACATTATACTTTGTGTGAACAATTGCAACACAAAGGGCTTCCCAACACGACACTGGGGGAAACAACACTACAAGAGATATAAACTAAAGAAGATTGCATGCTAGATTTGAAGAAAGATAAACGTCAACAATATATAGGACATAGGACCGATTTGTACCTGGAGTTATTCAACTCTTCAACGGTGGTACTCGGAGTCATGTGATTCAAGCTTTTTTTTTCTTTTTTTTTTTTCTGTCTGCACATAAGAGACAGCCTAGGTTTCCTTGGCAACGTTATTATAATTTTTTTTAAATGTCCCCAAAACAACAATGCAACACAGTTGTTGTAATGGGTTTTTTTTTCCAACACATCTAGTTATCCCTCGGGCGCATTTGAAGTCTGACCTCCCCTAGTCCCGTTTTAATGCATCTTTTGAGATGTGTCAAACGCAGCGCAATCTTTTACGTCTTGCAGGTGCCGACATTAAACATACATTTTTTCTGCATAAAACGCAGGCGATGCGATTTGATCACAGAGCGATGCATAGTATGCATGGAGGCCCCCTGTAGTTTGAGACAATGCACTCCACCTTCGTCTAAGCTTTTGTCTGACCACGAGACACCTCTGAGGGGCATTATTCAAGAGAATAAACAAAACTAAGGGGAAAATCCTGGATTTTTTTTGTGGGTTTGAAGCGACAGAATCCTCCCCATCCCCAGAGCCCCCCACCCAGACCCCAGAGCCCCCCGCCCCGAGCCCAGAGCCCAGAGCCCAGAGCCCAGAGCCCATGGCCCCCCGCCCAGAGCCCCCCGCCCAGAGCCCAGAGCCCATGGCCCCCCGCCCAGAGCCCCCCGCCCAGAGCCCAGAGCCCAGAGCCCAGAGCCCCCCGCCCAGAGCCCAGAGCCCCCCGCCCAGAGCCCAGAGCCCAGAGCCCCCTGCCCAGAGCCCCCCGCCCAGAGCCCCCCGCCCAGAGCCCAGAGCCCAGAGCCCCCCGCCCAGAGCCCAGAGCCCAGAGCCCAGAGCCCCCCGCCCAGAGCCCAGAGCCCAGAGCCCCCCGCCCAGAGCCCAGGTGCGTTGGCTTAACCTCATTTTATTGCCCCCGGAAAAGGAAGCAAGATAATGAACATACTTTTTAAACCATTCTCACACGGTCGCTGCACTACTGAAAAATAAAGAACTGCAACTTTCAGTTCTGCTGAGAGGTGCCGGTTACGTATGTTTGAAGTACGTTTCCAGAAGCTAGAAGAGAAAAGGTGGAGAGAGAGAGAGAGAGAGAGAGAGAGAGAGAGAGAGAGAGAGAGAGAGAGAGAGAGAGAGAGAGAGAGTCTAGACAAGCACTTGGGTAAATCAGAGATGGTGCCTTGAAATAGATGGAAGCCATCGTCTCCATGGATACTACCGAGGATAACAGTGGCACACGGCGGCCATGAAAGACTTCCACGGGATGAGAGAGTAGTGAGGGAGGGCATGAGAGAGAGAGAGAGAGAGAGAGAGAGAGAGAGAGAGAGAGAGAGAGAGAGAGAGAGAGAGAGAGAGAGAGAGAGAGAGAGAGACACAGAGACAGAGGGAGACAGAGACAGAGGGAGAGAGAGACAGAGAGAGAGAGAGACAGAGACAGAGACAGAGAGAGAGAGAGAGAGACAGAGACAGAGACAGAGAGAGAGAGTACAGTCAGAGACGAAAAGGTGGCCATCTTCTGTGTGGTCTGTGTTTGTGTGTGTGTGTGTGTGTGTGTGTGTGTGTGTGTGTGTGTGTGTGTGTGTGTGTGTGTGTGTGTGTGTGTGTGTGTGTGTGTCTTTGTCTGTTAAAGCCCTCTTGTTGACCATAGGTCTATTACATGTCACAGAGAATGTCTCCTTTACAATTAATTTTTAGAAATTTTGAAATTAATTATTTAATTTCACTGACATATAGAGAGTAGAGAGAATACAAATATTTAAGTTCTCTACAATTCCACAGACAATAATATTCCAAGAAAATAATAATATATCCCATACATAAAGTAGCCTACTGTAACATGGTCTGGTAACTGTGTCAAAACAAGCACATTAATTACATATTCACTTACAAAATATAAGACTAAATATAGATGCAGATAGATCTGATAGCGCCAATTAGGTGCTATCAGATGGATATGAACTGACTGAACTCATTCAGAGTAAGTGAGAAGTGGTTCACCGGTTATTAACTGATGTGACCAGGCCAGGGATTTAGGTATTTCAGGGTGAAGGCCACTTGTCCTGCCGTGGGGGACATTTCTTTGAGGTCATGAAGACCATGCCATGGCCTCAAGGCCATAAGGTGAAGATAGATGAATACTTTATTTCCTCCCCAGGGGAAATTCAAAGTCACAGTAGCTTGTACACGTCACACACAGCGTACACATAACATGAACAAGATGATCAAATAAAATAAAATATCCACATGGATAAATGGACGATAAAAGATATGCTAAGGTGCTCTTATTTATTTGTTTATTTAAAAGGGACAATGCACATCAATTGACATTTAGAGTTAGTCCCTTGTCAGGTCAACACATCATCACATTACGTTAATGAGATAAAATCCAAGAAGAAAACAAAAAGATAAGAGAGAGAGAGCGAGAGAGAGAGAGAGAGAGAGAGAGAGAGAGAGAGAGAGAGAGAGAGAGAGAGAGAGAGAGAGAGAGAGAGAGAGAGAGAGAGAATAAGTGCAGCACTAAGAACTGCAGTACTTAGGATAAGCCAGATCAGTTATTGCTGATTACAGTTTTGGTTGTTTTTAATCCATCTCTTAAGTTGTGTTCTAAATGATAGATAGCTGGGGCTTTCTCTAAGTTCAATAGGAAGGCAGTTCCAGTAATTTGAGGCCCGTACTGAGAAGACTGTTTGGCCAAACTTACTACGTCTATACTGTATAACACAGTCCCCCCTGGTGGCTTCCCTAGTTGCCCTGCCACTGCTGTTTTTCTGCTGTATAAACTCACCCAGAGGTGGAGGTGCAAGCCCGTGTAACATTTTGAAAATGAGACATGCATCTAGATAATGTAAAAAACTGTCCAAATTAAATTAGTTGTACTTATTTATGATACATTCTCTTGGAGAATGTGTGTCATGATGGTAGTGCAAATAAGTACGTACAGCAGTGCAGGGATATTTTCTAGATTTGATTTTTTGTTTTTTTAATCACAGACAATAAAAAGGAACAATGCAAGCATATTGATACTTTAAAAAGTATAGCAGTGCAATGATAGAGTATAGAGAAAGGCCAGTATTAACTATGTAAACAGTAATCACTTAAACAGTAGGATAGACAGCCCAGGCCGGGGAGGGGAGGGGGTGTGTCTCAGGGCGAATACAGTAAACAGTGGATCAGTAAACAGTCAGTAGTACACTGTTTACGGGAGGTAGTGTAAGTGTCAGTGGTGGGAAGGGAGACAGACTACGCACGTTTATCCCTCCTCTTCCTCCCTTCAGTGAAACATTGTACAGATGTACAGATGATTGACTAATCAATTCCTGATTTGTCAGTCAATATAAACAATAATAAAATAATACAATAAATATCAACTTTTCAATAAACAATCAAAATAATAATGAATTTGTTATTCGTACTACGGTTTAGAAAGGGTTTAGGGTCACATACCACCAGTACAATCATTGAAGCCTCTAAACTAAAATGTACAAGTCAAAACAAACAAAAACATGTTTCAATTTAACTATCAATTCAATTGAGTCCTCATCGTTTGATGATTAGGATGGGAAAGAAGATCTGTTTGTTCTCTGGCCCATAAGGACTTGTGTTTGACCACATTTTGGCCACTCCAGCTCCCCACCATCTTGCCAGAGCACTTTGACTGTGACGCTCCGCAGGAGACTGATTCTCTCTGTCCTCGTAGTGAGACTTAAGCAGCTGGCGCTCTAGCTGAGAGGTGGACACAGCGAAGACAGTACTATTGTTAACAGGTGCAACAGGTTTGTGTACTTCTCCTGCTTGTGATTCAAGAAGACTTTTTAAAGAGGGCAGAATCTTTGGCCCAAAAGGCCTTTACAAAACCACCTTTTTAGTTTCATGATCAGTTGAAGAAGGCTACCCCGTTCAAAGGGGCGCTCCCACCGGAGCTACCACACTGCCGTGATATAACAGCACTGCTCAGGGGCCCGCTGGGTGTACCATGTTCAGAGGGCCTCCCACCAGGGGCCCCTGGGTGTACCATGTTCAGAGGGCCGCCCACCAGGGGCCCCTGGGTGTACCATGTTCAGAGGGCCACCCAGGGGCCCCTGGGTGTACCATGTTCAGAGGGCCGCCCACCAGGGGCCCCTGGGTGTACCATGTTCAGAGGGCCGCCCAGGGGCCCCTGGGTGTACCATGTTCAGAGGGCCGCCCAGGGGCCCCTGGGTGTACCATGTTCAGAGTGCCGCCCACCAGGGGCCCCTGGGTGTACCATGTTCAGAGGGCCGCCCAGGGGCCCGCTGGGTGTACCATGTTCAGAGGGCCGCCCACCAGGGGCCCGCTGGGTGTACCATGTTCAGAGGGCCGCCCTGGCCCAACATTCCTGCCCTGGACGTGACGGATTTGGCTGAAATCGGTACAGACCTCAAGTAACCGATATCCATCTGGTTCGGCTCCAAAGTGACTTGAACCAGGCTTCCAACCAACTGATGTGAGGTCGTGGGACCCACAGTGACCAGTGGCTTTGTTCTGCTCCGAAATGGCCGCCACCGGGCGCGGCCAAAAGCGCTCACCCCCCTTTTGTGTGTCTCCTCCCCTCTCGTAGGCATCACCACGGTGCTCACCATGACCACGCTGAGCACCGTCGCCCGCAACTCCCTGCCCCGGGTGTCGTACGTGACGGCCATGGACCTGTTCGTCACCGTCTGCTTCCTGTTTGTCTTCGCGGCCATGATAGAGTACGCCATGTTGAACTACTACGCCTACAGCGTGAGGCGACCGCCGCCCGCCGCCCAGCGCATGGTGAGGAGGACGTCCGCAGTTTGCTCTGGCGTCAGCTCGCCATGTTCACGCGCGCTCTTTACGAGAGTCTGTTCATTGTCACGGGTTTTTATTTAGAACATTTATATGATGGTACATTTTGCACTGATCACCTATGTTTGTGTGTGTGTGTGTGTGTGTGTGTGTGTGTGTGTGTGCATGTGTTTTGCGCGCATGTGTGTATGTACGAGTGTAGGTGAGTGCTCGTGTGTGTAGGTGAGTGTGTACGTGTGGGATTGTGTGGGTGAACGTGAACGTTCACTTATCGTTGTCTTATCCTGGCTATCTGTGTTGTATACGGAGAACGGGTTAACCTAGGGATGGTTAGTGTATACGGGGAACGGGTTAACCTAGTGATGGTTAGCGTATACGGGGAACGGGTTAACCTAGGGATGGTTAGTGTATACGGGGAACGGGTTAACCTAGGGATGGTTAGTGTATACGGGGAACGGGTTAACCTAGGGATGGTTAGTGTATACGGGGAACGGGTTAACCTAGGGATGGTTAGTGTATACGGGGAACGGGTTAACCTAGGGATGGTTAGTGTATACGGAGAACGGGTTAACCTAGGGATGGTTAGTGTATACGGAGAACGGGTTAACCTAGGGATGGTTAGTGTATACGGAGAACGGGTTAACCTAGGGATGGTTAGTGCTTGGCACTTGGTTCTATGAACATCCTCACTGTGCCCACAGCGATATAGCGTTGTTTATCTTCCTTTGACAAATGTACTTCTGTAAGTCGCTTTGGATAAACGCGTCTTCTCAATGCCCTGAATGTCGATGTCAATTCACTCGGGCAGTGATCTGGCTGAAGCTGTTGGTCTCCGTTGGTTCGTGATTCTTCTCCCTTGGTTCCGGGCCGAGCCTCCCGCCTCTGTACCCAACAGCGGAGGAGGAGACGACGGGGAGAGGGAGAGGGAGAGGGAGAGGGGGCTGATGTGGGAGGGAGCGCCACGAGGGAGGGGGGCTGATGTGGCTGCGTGGGCTCGCACCTGTGGGCCGTGGGTCTCCAGGCGGCGACCCGCGCGCGCCACCCACTGTCGACTGAGTCACCCGCAGCACTCTACGTCTACCTGTACCCCTTCCTCACACACACACACACGCACACGCACACACCACACACACACACACACACACACACTATGTTTCCCCCCCCCCCCCCCCCCCCCCCCGCATTGTTAATCCTCCACACAACTTGGGAATGGCATGCTTCTGTGCGTGCGCCTCTCCTGGGGAGGGCGTGAGTCC